>NW_027076075.1:530092-598964 GCF_963932015.1 Anas acuta | reverse complement strand
GGATTTTGGGGGGTGGGGTTATGGGGGATTTGGGGGGGATTTGGGGGGGTTATGGGGGATTTTGGGGGGTTATGGGGGATTTGGGGGGGGGATTTGGGGGGGTTATGGGGGATTTTGGGGGGGATTTGGGGGGGTTATGGGGGATTTTGGGGGGGTTATGGGGGATTTTGGGGGGGATTTGGGGGGGTTATGGGGGATTTTGGGGGGGTTATGGGGGATTTTGGGGGGGATTTGGGGGGGTTATGGGGATTTTGGGGGGGTTTGGGGGATTTTGGGGGGGTTATAGGGGATTTTGGGGGGGATTTGGGGGGGTTATGGGGGATTTTGGGGGGGTTATGGGGGAAATTGGGGGGGCTATAGGGGATTTTGGGGGTGTTATGGGGGGGTTATGGGGAAAATTTGGGGGGGTTATAGGGGATTTGGGGCGGGTTATGGGGGATTTTGGAGGGGTTATGGGGGAAATTGGGGGGGTTATGGGGGGATTTGGGGGGGTTATGGGGGGTTACAGGGGTTATGGGGGAAATTGAGGGGGTTATAGGGGATTTTGGAGGGGTTATGGGGGAAATTGGGGGGGTTATGGGGGGATTTGGGGGGGTTATGGGGGGTTACAGGGGTTATGGGGGAAATTGAGGGGGTTATAGGGGATTTGGGGGGGTGGGGGGTTATGGGGGATTTTGGGGGGGTTATGCGGGGGTTATGGGGGATTTGGAGGAGTTATAAGGGAATTTGGGGGGGTTATAGGGGGTTATAGTGAAATTTGGGGGAGTTATAGAGGGGCATGGGGGGGTTATAGGGGAATTTGGGGGGGTTACAGAGGGGTTATGGGGGAAATTGGGGGGGTTATTGGAGGGTTATGGGGAAATTTGGGGGGGTTATGGGTGGGTTTGGGGGAGTTATAAGGGGATTGGGGGGTTATAGGGGATTCGGGGGAGTTATAGGGGGGATTTCTTTGGGGTCATGCTGCTTAGAGGGGGGGGACTTCGGGGTTGCCTTGGGGGAGGGGTGTCCCCCCTCACCCTAAATCTGCCCCCCCCAAAAAATAAAAGGGTTTGTGGGGTTTGCCCCCACCCTATGGCGCCTGGTGGAGCGCTGGCGCTATCGGGACGACGACGATGATCAGCTCTTCTACAGCCGCCTCTACCTCGACCCCGCACTGCGCGTGAGGACCCCAAATACCTCCCTGACCCCAAATCCTGCCCCGGGACCCCAAATCCTGCCCCGGGACCCCAAATCCTGCCTTGGGATCCTAAGTCTTGGTGCAGGAACCCCAAAACCTTATGAGATCCTAAATCCCGGCACGGAAACCCGAAATCTCCCCAGGATCCTAAATGCTGAGACGGGATCCTAAATCGTGGCACAGGAACCCCAAATCCCCCTGAGAACCCTAAATCCTGGCCCCGACCCTAAATTCTGCCCCAGGATCACAAGTCCTGCCAGGGGAACCCAAATCCTGGCACAGGAACCCCAAAACCCCTGAGATCCTAAATCCTAGCATGGGAATCCCAAATCCCCCCGGGATCCTAAATCCTGCCCCGGGACCCTAAATGCTTACATTAGACTCTAAATGCTGACATGGAAACCGTGAAACTTCCTGGAAGTCCTAAATCTTGCCCCGGGATCCTAAATTCTGGCACGGGAACCCCAAAACCCTGTGGGATCCTAAATCCTGCCTCAGGATCCTAAATCCTGCCACAGGAACCCTGAAACTCCCTGGGGATCCTAAATCCTGGCACGAGAACCCCCAAAACACCATGGGATCCTATATCCTGCCCCAGGACCCTAAATCCCCCTGGGATCCTAAATCCCCCCAGGATCCTAAATCCTAACACAGAAACGCCCCCCCCCCAGACCCTAAATCCTTTTCCAGGATCCCAAACCCTCCTGGGGACACCACAGGATCCCAAACCCTCCTGGGGACACCAAACCTTGCACTGGAACCCCAAAATCATTTTAGGGCCCCCCAAGACCCTTTTAGCCCCCCCAGCCCTTTTAGGGCCCCCCCAAAACCCCAAAACCTCCCCCACAGGCAGAGCTGGGGCTGGCCCTGGACCATCGCTCCCAAATCTTCCAGAACCTCAACGGGGCCATTGGTAACGGGGGGGCTCAGTGGGGTTTTTTATAGGGTCGGGCCCTGAAAAGGCTCTTGTGGGGTTTTGGGGTGCCTGGCAACCCTACAAATTTCCCCTATAACCGCAGATGAGGTCGTCCTCAAATTCGAGCCGGGGCGGGTGCGGGCCCGCAACGTGGCGTACGACACCCTGCCGTGGTCATCCATGGGAACGGCCCTACAAAGGTACAGCGGGGTCCCTTATAGGGCCAGGGGGTCCTTATAGGGGTGGGGGGGGCAGTGGGGTCCCCAGTAAGAATGTGAGTTTGTAGGGGAAAGTGGGGGCACTGTGGTCCTGCAGGAGGCTGTGGGGGACACTGGGACTCCCTAAAATTATGTAGGGTCTTTATAGGGTCAGGGGGTTGCCAGGGTTCCCTATGATTTGTGGGGTTCCTATAGGGCCGGGAGAGGCAGGGGGATCCCCTAGGAGATTGTGGGATCCCCTAGAAGGTTGTGGGGTTTGTAGGGGGAAGTGGGTGGGCACTGGGATCCCCTATAATTTTGTGAGGTCTTTATAGGGTCAGGGGGTTGCCAGGGTTTTGTATAGTTTTGTGGGGTCCTTATAGGGTCAGGGAGGGTGTTGGGGTCCCCTACAAGGTTGTTCTTTTCCCCCGGCCCCACCCCCAAACCCTACCTCCCCCCCAACCCATTGCCCCCCCCCTAATCCTATTGCCCCCCCAAATCCCATAAAGCTGCAGCTGAATTATTTGGGGAATTACATCCCGGCCGGCTGGACCTACGAGGGCGGCTGCGGGGACTGCGACCGGGACCTGCGGCCCCTCGAGGGTCTCACGGTACGGGGGGAACCCCAAAAAACGGGGAGGGGACCCCAAAAAAAAGGGGTTTCATTTTTTTTTTTCCTCAAAACTGAGGAAACCCTAAAAAATTGTGGATACCCCAAAAAATGGGGTGGGGTCCTTGGGGGGCGGCTGTGGGGTCTGCAACCGGGACCTGTGGTCTCCTCAAGGGTCTCGTGGTATGGGGGGGACCCAAAAAAATTGGGGTGACCCCAAAAAATGGGAGGGTGAGGGGTGGTCTGTAGGATTTTGGGGTGCTTTGGGGGGTTGTGTGGTGCCCCATGGCATTTTGGGGAGTTTTTGGAGGTTTTGGGTTGCCTTAGGGAGTTGTGGGGCGGTCTATGGGGTTTTGGGGTGCTTTAAGGGTTGTGGGGTGCCCCATGGGGCTGTGGGGTGTCTGTGGGTGCTGAGGGGGTTTGGGGGTCCTTTTGGACCGTGGGCTACTCTATAGGGTTTTGGGGTCCCCTTGAGGCTGTGGGCTATCCCATAGGTTTTTTGGGGTATTTTGGGGGGTTTCGGGTTACCCTTGGGGGCTTCAGGGTGGCCTATAGGGTTTTGGGGTCCCTTTGGGTCTGTGGGCTGCCCCGTAGGGTTTTGGGGTCCTCTTGGGGGCTGTGGGGTGTCTGTGGGTACTAGAGGGTTTTGGGGTGCCTTTGGGGCTGTGAGCTACCCCATAGGGTTTTGGGGTGCTTTGAAGGGTTCTGGGGTTCCCTTGAGGGCTGTGGGTGGCCTATAGGGTTTTGGGTCCTTTTGGGGCCGTGGGCTGCCCCATAGGGTTTTGGGGTTGTGAGCTACACCATAGGGTTTTGGGGTGCTTTGGGGGGGTTTGGGTGCTTTAGGGGTTTTGGGGTGCCCACAAGGGTCTGCAGGGTGCTTTGGGGTGCCCCCTGGATGCGGGGTGCCCCATTGCTGCCCCCCCTCAGGACGAGGAGCTGCCGTGGGTGCTGGTGGGGGTGTTCGTGGAGCAGCCCACCCCATTCCTGCCCCAGTTCCTGCAGCGCCTCCTGGACTGGGATTACCCCGGGCCCGCCTGCGCCTCTTCCTGCACACCGCGTGAGCTGCACCCCGAAACCTGACCCCAAAACCTGACCCCGAAACCTGACCACAAAGCCTGCACCCCAAAACCCGCACCCCAAAACTGACCCAAAGCCTGCAGCCCAAAACCCAACCCCTGAAACCCGCACCCCAAAACCTGACCCCGAAACCTGACCCCGAAACCCAGACCCTGAAACCTATACCCCCAAAACCCAAACCTAGCAACACAAACCCCAAAACCCCAACCCCGAAACCTGACCCCAAAACCTGACCCCAAAACTGACCCCAAAACCAGACCCCAAAACCCAAACCCCGAAACCTATACCCCAGAACCTCAAACCCCAAAACCCAAACCCTAAAACCTGACCCTGAAATCTATACCCCCAAAACCCAAACCCTGAAATTTATACCCCGAAACCCAAACCCCAAAATGTGACCCGAAACCCAAACCCAGAAACACAAACCCCAAAACCCAAACCCCGAGATCTGTACCCCCAAAACCCAAACTCTGAAACGTGTCCCCATATCCCTGTATATCCCCCATGTCCCTGCTAATCCCCCATGTCCCCGTGTGTCCCCCCATCCCCCGTGTCCCCCTGTGTCCCCATATGTCCCCACATGTCCCCATATCCCATGGCCCCTTACATTTCTCCCTGTCCCCCCATGCCCCCCCGTGTCCCCGTGTCCCCATATCCCACGTCCCCTTACATTTCTCCTTGTCCCCCTGTGCCCCACATGCCCCCCCATGTCCCCGTGTCCCCCCGTGTCCCCATATCCCATGTCCCCCGTGTCCCCCCATGTCCCCTTATTCCCCCTGTGTTCCACACATGTCCCCCCATGTCCCTGTGTCCCCGTGTCCCCACATATCCCCTTATCCATGTCCCCTTATGTTTCTCCCTGTCCCTCTGTGTCCCCATGTCCCCCATGTCCCCATGTCCCTTTATACCCCCCGTGTCCCCCCATGTCCCCCTGTGTCCCCACGTGTCCCCATATTCCGTGTCCCCTTATATTTCTCCCTGTCCCTCTGTGTCCCCCTGTCCCCCCATGTCCCCTGTGTCCCCCTGTGTCCCCACATGTCCCACATGTCCCCATATCCCATGTCCCCTTACATTTCTCCTTGTCCCCGTGTCCCCACATGTCCCCACGTCCCATATGTCCCCCCGTGTCCCATTATCCCATGTCCCCTTATATTTCTCCCTGTCCCCCCATGTCCCCATGTCCCCATGTCCCCATGTCCCCGTGTCCCCGCAGGAGGTGCACCACGAGCCCCACATCGCGGCGCTGTGCCGCAGCTGCGCCGTCACTTTGCCTCCGTCACCCTCGTGGGGCCCGAGGAGGCGCTGGGCAGGGGGAGGCGCCGGGACATGGGCATGTACGTGGGGGGGGCACGGGGGGGCACGGGGACATTGGGGGGACGTGGGGACATGGGGGGGCTGTGGGACATCGGGGGATGGGGGGATGTGGGGACATGGGGGGGCAAGGGGAGGTGGGGGACATGGGTGTGTATGTGGGGGGGGTATGGGGGGCATGGGGACATTAGGGGGACATGGGGGGGACGTGGGGACATGGGGGGGATATGGGGACATCGGGGGATGGGGGGATGTGGGGACATTGGGGGGTATGGGGACGGGGGACATGGGGACATGGGGGGGTATGAGGACAAGAGGGACATGGGCGTGTACAGGGGGGACATGGGAGGGGACATGGGGACATGGGGACATTGGGGGACATGGGGATATGGGGTCGTGGGGGGGCAAGGGGAGGCGTGGGACCTGGGCATGTGTGTGTGGGGGGGGGGGGCACAGAGACATGGGGGGGGGGGGATGTGGGGACATGGGGAGGCCATGGGGACACTGGGGGATGTGGGGATATGGGGACATGGGGGGGGGCAGGGGAGGTGTGGGACATTGGGGGATGTGTGTGGGGGGGGACAAGGGAGGGGACATGGGGGTGGGACATGGGGGGGGCAGGGGGACATCGAGGGGGACATGGGGGGGGGGGGACATGGGGACATTGTGGGGGGGGGACATGGGGACATGGGTGCCCTTGGGGGACGTGGGTGTTGTTGTGGGGGGGGGGGAAGGGGTGTCCCTGGGGGGGGCAGGGGTGTCACGGTGCCCCCCCCCCAGGGACGCGTGCCGGCAGGACGCGCGGTGCCAGCACTACCTGAGCCTGGACCGCGGACGTGGCGCTGACCAACCGGGGGGCCCTGCGCGCCCTCCTGCGCCAGAACCGGTGCGTGGCCCCCCCCTGAAATGTGCCCCCCCGAACCTCCCCTCCCCCCCCCCCCAAGTGCCCCCCCCACAATGTCCCCCAAACCTACAGCCCTCCAAAGTGACCCCCCCAAAACGTCCCACCGAACCTCACCGCCCCTAAGTGACCCCTCCTGAACCTGACCCCCCCCCAAGTTGACCCCCCCCAATGTCCCCCCGACTGCCCCTGCACCCCAAACTGCCCCCCCAATCTGCCCCCCTGCACCCCAAACTGCCACCTTCCCCCCCAATCTGCCCCTGCTCCTAATCAGCCCCCTGCCCCCTAACCTACCCCCCTAATCTGCCCCTTTCCCCCGTAATCTGTCTCCTTGCCCCCCAATATGCCCCCTTCCTCCCTAATCTGCCCCCCCGCCCCCTCAATCTGACCCCTTTCCCATAATCTGCATAATTCTGCATCCCAAACTGCCCTCCTGCCCCCCTGATCTGCCTCTAACGGGCTCCCTGACCCCAATCCGCCCCTAATCCACCCCCTGCCCCCCTAATCTGCCCCTAATCCAAACCCTGACCCCTATCTGCCCCTAATCTGCCACTTTCCCCCCAATCTGCCCCTAATCTGCCACTTTCCCCCAATCTGCCCCTAATCTGCCACTGTCCCCCTAATCTGCCCCTAATCTGCCACTTTCCCCCCAATCTGCCCCTAATCTGCCACTTTCCCCCCTAATCTGCCCCTAATCTGCCACTTTCCCCCCTAATCTGCCCCTAATCTGCCCCCTGCCCTCCTAATCTGCTCTTAATCCACCCCCTGCCCCCATAATCTGCCCCTACTCCACCCTCTGTCCCCCTAATCTGCCCCTAATCTGCCACTTTCCCCCATACCTGCCCTAATCCGCCCCCAGCCCGGTGCTGGCCCCGCTGCTGTCTCGCCCCGGCAAGCTCTGGTCCAACTTCTGGGGCGCCCTCAGCCCCGACGGCTTCTACGCCCGCTCCGAGGATTACGTGGACATCGTGCAGGGCAAGCGCCGGTGGAGACACGGCCCTCAGGCCACGCCCCCCTCAGGCCACGCCCCCTCAGGCCAACGCCCCCCTCAGGCCACGCCCCCCCCCTGATTGGTCCACCAGGCCACGCCCCCCCCGTGGCACCCACCCTTATTGGAGCCGGGAGCGGTGGCCCCGCCCCCTTCCCCCTGAGCCCCGCCCCCTGTCAGGCTCCACCCTCCTGGAAGCCCCGCCCCCTCGAGGCCCCACCCCCCCACTGAGGCCCCGCCCCCTTCTCAAGTGGGTGTGGCATCAAGGCAGGGGGCGTGGCCATCTGGGGTTGGGGGCGGGGCTTCCAGGGGGGCGGGGCCTTCCCTGGCCACACCCCCCACAGCAAGCACGGGGGGGGGGGGGTGGGCGGGGCCTGGGGTGGGCGGGGCTATGGCCGTGGTGGGCGTGGCCACCGGGGGTGGGCGTGGTCATGGGTGGGGGCGGGGCGGGTGACCACAGGGTAGCATTGGGGGGGGGGGGGTCAGGGGGGTGGGCGTGGGCCTAAAGGGGCGTGGCTTGGGAATGTGGGCGGGGGCGTGGGCGGGGCCAGTGGAGGTGGGCGTGTCCCTCGAGGCCCCCGCCCCCTGCGGCAGGGGGGTGTGGAACGTGCCCTACCTGAGCCAGGCCTACCTGCTGGGGGGGGCGCTGCTGCGGGGGGCGCTGGGGGGGCGCCGCCTCTTCGCCCAGGAGGACACCGACCCCGACATGGCCTTCTGCCGCAGCGCCCGCGACAGGGTGCGACCCCCCCCCACCCCCCAATTCCCCCCCCCAGCACCCCAAAATTCCCCTGGCACCCCCTGACCCTCCCCCCCGGCATCCTGCCCCCCCCCAGCACCCCGAACACCCACCCGGCATCCCCCCAACACCCTGCCCCCCCCCGCCTCCCCAGCACCCCCTGACCCCCCCCTGCACCCCAATATCCCCCCAGCCCCCACTGACCCCCCCCAGCACCCTGTCACCCCCCCCCCCCAATCTTGGCCCACCCCCCAGCACCCCACCCTCCCCGTTTACCACCCTTAGCCCCCCCCCCCACACCCCCTAACCCTCCCCCCCCAGCAACCCCCCCCCCTTTAGCACCATGACCCCCCCATTTCACTGACACCCCCATCTCACCCCCCCAACCCCTGCCCCCCCCAGCAACCCCCCATTACCACCATGACCCCCCCCATCCCTGACCCCCCCCCCAACACCCAACCCCACCCCCCTTCCTCCCCCTCTCCCCCTCCATGTGTGATCCAACTCAGGGGGCACATGGGGGGCTCCCCCCAGGATTTTGGAGGAGTCCCTTTATTTTGGGGGGGTCCCAAACCTTGTGCCCCCCCCCCCGTGCCCCCCCCAGGGCATTTTCCTGCACGTGACCAACCGCGAGGACTTTGGGCACCCTCCTGGCCACCGGCTCCTACAACACCTCCCGCCTGCACCCCGACCTCTGGCAGCTCCCCGACAACCCCCAGGTGGTCCCGTGCCCCCCCCCCCCCCTCGATTTATCCAACCCCCCCCAGTTCGTCCCAGTTCATCCCAGTCAGCCTCCGCCCCAGGACTGGGAGGAGAAGTACCTGCACGAGAACTACAGCCGCATCTTCGACGAGGATCTCTACGAGGAGGTACGGGGGGGGGGGGGGGGCATCCCCCTCTCCCAAATTTCTAGGACCCCTCCAAATTTTCTAGGACTGCCTCCCCGTGATTCCCCCACTCCCCAGGCACCCTCATTGCTGCTCCCCCCAAAGACAAAAAAAACACAAATAGACCCCAAAAGCACAGCCCCCCCTCCCCAAATGAGCGCTCAGGAGCACCCATGGGGCTGCAGAGACCCACCCCCCCCAAAAAAAAAGGGACCCCTCCAAAAAACAAGGGACCCACCCCAAATGGACATGCCCCCGAAAGGGACCCCCTGCCTTTGGGACCCCTCCAAAAAAAACCCTGAAGACCCCCCAGTTTGGTGACCCCCCAAAAAAAAAAAACCTTAAGACCCCCCTTTTGGGCCCCCCCCGACACTCTGAGGACCCCCCCAAAACCCTGAGGACCCCCCCCTCTTGGGGACCTCCCCCCCATAGCCTTGAGCGACCCGGTGACCTTTGAGGGCCCCGTCTCAGGAGGATGGGGGGGCCACCCCCCTTTTATTTTTTGGGGGGAGGGTCCCCCGCTTTTTTTGGGGTGCCCCCCCCAGCTCCGTGTGTCCCCCCCCAGCCCTGCCCGGACGTTTACAGCTTCCCCCTCTTCTCGGAGCGCCTGGGGGCCGAGCTGGTGGCCGAGGCCGAGCGCTACGGGCACTGGAGCCGTGAGCACCATGAGGTGAGGTCCCCAAATGTCCCTCTGTCACCTCCCCCCCCCGCTGCCACCCCCCCCCAACACCGGGACCCCCCCCCCCCCCCCGAAAAAATCTGGGACCTCTCCATGGCCACCAGTGGGGGGTGAATGGCCCCCAGTGCCACATCCATGGGGTGGTGGCACCGTGGGTGGTGGCCCTGGGACAGGTGGTGGTGGCCCCCCCCCCGACCCCTGTGTCCCCCCAGCAGTGTCCCCATGGGGTGTCCTTCCCGGTGGTGTCCCCATGGGGGTTTCCCCACTGGGGTGTCCCCTGGGTCCCCCCGCAACCCATGTGTCCCCCTGGAGGTGTCCCCCATGGGGGTGTCCCCATTGTGCCCCCCAGCCGCTGTGTCCCCATGAGGGTGTCCCCTTGGGGTTGTCCCCCTGGGGGTGTCCCCACTGTGCCCCCCCCGACCCATTTGTCCCCATGGCAGTGTCTTCCTGGGAATGTCCCCCTGGTGCCCCCCCCAGCCCCTGTGTCCCCCACCCGTGGTGTCCCCATGGGGGTGTCCCCATTGTGCCCCCCCAGCCCCAGTGTCTCCCTGGGGGTGTCCCCCCAGCAGTGTCCCAATTCTGGTGGCCATGGGGTGGGTGGCATCCCCCGGGCGGTGTCCCCCCAGTGGTGTCCCCACGGGGGTGTCCCCCTGGCGGTGCCCCCCCCTGACCCCCCCCTGTGTTCCCACCCCCCCAGGCGGGGGCGGAGGCGCTGGGGCTGTCCCTGCTGGGGCTGGAGCCCACCTGGCTGGGGGCCCTGCGCCGCTTCCTCGCCCCCGTGGCCAGAAGCTCTACCCCGGCTACCACACCAAGGTGGGCGGGGCCACGGGGAGGGGGCGGGGCTACACGGAAAGGGGCGGGGCCACGGGAAGGGGCGGGGCTACCAGGAAAGGGGCGGGGCTATCTGGAAGGGGCGTGGCCACGAGGAAGGGGCGGGGCGTTGGGGGGAGGAGCTTCAGGGCAGGGGTGGTGCTTGGGGCGAGTGGGCGGGGCTTGGGGAAAGGGGGCGGGGCTGCACTGACCAAACTTGGGCATGTGGGCGGGGCTTGGGGAAAGGGGGCGGGGGCTGCACTGACCAAACTTGGGCATGTGGGCGGGGCTTGAGGAAGGGGCGGGGCTTGTCCTGACCCCGCCCCCCCCATCCACAGGGCCGGGCGGTGCTGAGCTCGGTGGTCCGCTACCGCCCCCCCGCCGGCCCCCCCGCGGCCCCCGCCCGCAGCCTCCCCGCAGCCACTGTCACCGTCAGCCTGGCCCTCAATGGGGACCACGAGGTACTGGGGGAGGTACTGGGAGCACTGGGAGGGGCACTGGGAGCACTGGGGGGGCACTGGGAGCACTGGAGGGGTACTGGGAGCACTGGAGGGGCACTGGGAGCACTGGGAGGGGCACTGGGAGCACTGGGGGGACACTGGGAGCACTGGGAGGGGCACTGGGAGCACTGGGGGGGGTACTGGGGAGAGCACTGGGGAGGCACTGGGAGCACTGGGAGGGACACTGGGAGCACTGGGGGGGCACTGGGAGCACTGGGAGGGACACTGGGAGCACAGAGGGGGCACCTCATAGTTCAGGTAGGAGGGTGCTGGGGGGGGGTACTGGGGGCGCTGGGAGTGCTGGGGGGCACTGGGGGGAGCACTGGGAGCATGGAGGGGGGTACTGGGAGCACTGGGGGTACTGGGGATGCTGGACAGCGAGCACTGGGAGTACTGGGAACACCCCATACTGCTGGGGGGGGGGGGGCAGTGGGGGTGCTGGGGGGGGCACTGGGAGCACCCAGTATTTTTGGGGGGGGCACTGGGAACACCCCATATTGGGGGGGGGGTGAGCACCCCAGTGCCCTTGGGGTGTCCCTAACCCCCCCACCCAAATTTTCTCCCCCCCCCCCCAGGGTGGGGGCTGGCGCTTCCCCCGCTACGATGTGCGCGGGTGCCGGGGGCCCCCCCCCGGCTGGGCGCTGCTGCACCCCGGGCGCCTCACCCACCGCCCCCAGGCGCTGCCCCCCCGCGCCGGCACCCGCTACGCACTGGTGACGCTGCTGGACCCCTGAGGGACCCCCCCGGGGACATTGGGGACATCGGGGGACAGGAGGACGTCGGGGGACATCGGGGACGTTGGGGACACCAAGGCCATCGATGGACACCAGACACGAGGGGGGGGGGCACCCCGAGGTGCCACTGCTGCCACCCCTTGGGGACACCGCTGGGGACACGGGGACACCGAGGTGGCATCAAGGACACTGAGGACATCGGGAACCCCCCCCCCGGTGTTCCCCACCCCGGACACGGGGACCCCGAGGACGTTGGGGACACCCCAAGGTGCTGCCCCCCCCCCGCCCCCGATGGACACGGGGATGTTTGGGGACATTTGGGGACGCCCCCGCGGGTGCCACCTCCCCCCCTCCCCATTAAACACGGGGGGGTCCCTGTGACCCCCCCCCCCTCGGTTTTACCCTGAGTCCACGTCACTTTTTTTTTTTTTGGGGGGGGGGGGATCCGATGACGTCACTCCTCCCCCCAAACAATCCCATTTTGGGCTCAATTCCACCAATTTTGGGGTACTCCCCCCCCAAACAATTGGGTTTCCCTCCCCCATTTTTGGGTCAAAATGGCCCCATTTCAGGTTCCTCCCCCCAATTTTTTGGGTCAAAATCATCCAGTTTCAGGAACCCCTGCCCCAGTAAGTTTGGGGTCCTCCCCCTTATCCCGTTATCCCACCCATTTCAGCCCCCCCCTCCCATTTTTGGGTCAAAATCACCCAATTTCAGGTCCCCCCCCATTCCAAACCCCCCCCCAATTTTGGGGTGCCCCCCCCCCCCCTTATATGCCCCACCCCTAAATTTCACTGCCCCATTTTTAGGGGTCACCCCCCCGCCGCCGACCCCCAGCCCCCTCCCTTTTTATTTTTGCCCCCCACCAAATTATTCTGGTTTTGGGACCCCCCCCAATTTTTGTTTTCGTGGGGGGCCCCCCCCAGGCTCCCCCACACGCGGCTGCTCACGGACACGGCGTTTATTGTACACGTTTCACACCGGGACGCGGGGCCCCCCCGGGGCCCCCCCCAAACCCAAAGGACCCCCCCCCAAAACCCAAGGGCTTCCCCCCCCCCCAAAACCCCACCGGGGAGGGTCCTGGAGGGAGGGGGTGGGGGGGGGCACCCCAAAAATTGGGGAGGGGCGGCAGTGACACCCGCCCCCCCCCCCGACCACACTGAGGTCCCCCCCCCCCCCAAATTGTGCCCTTCCCCCCCCCCCCCGAAATTTTTCACCCCTCCTTTTCTTTCTTGAGGGGGGGGTCCCCAAAATCCTGGCTCGACGTCTTCACCCCGGGGGGGGGCTCAGCAGCAGCTCCATTTTGGGGGGGTGGGGGTAGGGAAAAAGAAAAGGGGGGGGAACCCCAAGATTTTTGGGGTGAAAAAGGGGGATTTGGGGGTTGGGGGGGAGGGCCGCCCCCCCGGAACACACCACACACAGCTCCATGCGGGGGGGGGGAAACACTCCCAGGGAGAAAAATGGGGGGGGGCGGTTTTTGGGGATCCCTCCCAGTTTTGGGGTGAAAAAAAACCCTTCGGGGTTTTTCAGGGACACCCCAAAATCTTTGGGGGGGGGCAGGATTTTGGGGTCTTGCTGCCCCTCCCCATTTTGGGAATCCCCCCCAAGTTTTCAGGGCTCCTCGCTCACTCTTGGGAGGTCCCCAAATTTCAGGACCCCCCCCCCCCCAAAAAAAAAATTTGGTGGTTTTGCCCCCCCCCCCCCGTTTCTTTGGTTCCTCCAAATCTTTGGGGTGCCCCCCCCCCCATAAATTGGGGGGCCCCTCCTCCACCCCCCCCACCAAAAAAAATTGGGGAATTGGGGTCCCCCAAACCTGGTCCCTCCTGCATTTTGGGGACCCCTCCCCAAATTTCGGGGGGGGCACACCCCAAAAAATAAAGGGGGGGGCCTGGAATGTCTTGGGGGGGGCAAGAAAAGAGGGTGCTGCTCCCCCCCAGCCGGTTGGGGGGGGCTGTAATATTTGAGGGGGAAACCCCAATATTTGGGGGCGACCCCAATATTGGGGGGGTCAAATTATTGGGGGGGGGGTAGAACGCAGGGCTCCTTTGAGGGCCCCCCAAAAAAATGGGAGGGGGGGGGCATTGTGCTCAGCTCTCTGGGGGGGGACCCCAAAAATATTTGGGACCCTTTTTGTTTGGGGTGGGGGGGTCCCCATTTAGGGACACCCAAATTCCCTCCTGGGGGGGGAGGAGCGACCCCCCCCCCCATTTTTGGGGTGCTCTGGGCTGGGGACGCCCCCCCCAAATCCACTCTGGGGTCACCCCCAAATTTTCATCTATGGGGGGGGGACGGTGCGGGGGGGAGACCTCAAATTTTGGGGGGGGAGAACCCTAATTGGGGTTGCCACCTAATTGGGTGGGCAAAGGTTTGGGGTGAAAAGGGGCGTTTTGGGGTATAAATAAATATAAATAAATAAATAATAATTAAATAAATTATAAATAAACTATTGGGGGGGCAGGGGAATTATTGGGGGAGATTTTAGGGGGCGGGGGGGCATTTGTAACGTTTTGGGGTGGAGAGGGAGGATTTTGGGTGCAGGGGGGCATTTTGGGGTGGAAAAGTGCATTTTTGGGGTGCAGGGGGGCATTTTGGGGTGGAAAAGGGAAGATTTGGAGTGGAGATGGGCATCTCGGGGTGGAAAAGGACATATTTGGGGTGCAAGGGGCATTTTAGGGTGGAAAAGTGCATTTTTTTGGGGGGGGGTATTTCGGGGTGGAAAAGTGCATTTTTGGGTGCAGAGGACAAGGGGGGCGCTGCAAGTTTTTAGGGGGGTGAGGGGGTAAGGAGGAATTTTAGGGTGAAAGGGGCAAATCTGGGGTGTATGTTGCAACCCGGTGCTGGGTCCTGCAGGGTTTTTTTGGGGCTCTGCTGGGGGGTTTTGGGGTGCAGCGGGATTTTTGGGGTGTGTTTTTTTTTGGGGGGGGGTCTGGCAGGTTTTTGGGATCTATCACTTTTTGGGGGGCTCCGGCAGGGTTTCTTGGGGTCTGGTGTTTTTTTAGGGTCCAGCAGGGATTTTAGGGGGTCTGGTTGGGTTTTATGGGATATACTTTTTTTTTTGGGGGGGGGTGGCGTTTTTTAGGGGTTCCAGCGGGGTTTTGGGGGGTCTGATTAAGTTTTATGGTGTCTGAATCTTTTGGGGGAATGTGTGCGTTTTTTGGGGGGTCTAGCAGGGTTTTTGGGGTCTGGTGGTTTTTTTTGCGGGGTCCAGTGGGTATATTTGGGGTCTAGTGGGGTTTTGGGGGTGCTGCAGTTTTTTTGGGGTGTGTGGGGGGGGTTGGGGGTCTGGAAGGATTTGGGAGTCCAGAAGGCTTTTTTTGAGTCCAGCGAGGATTTGTGGGGTCTGGCAGAATTTTGGGGGTCTGCTGGGGTTGTACGGGGTGTGTGTTGGGGGGGGGGGGTTGGGGTCTGATGGGTTTTTTGGGGTCTGATGGAGTTTTTGGGGTCTGGTGGGGTTTTGGGGGCTGTGGGGTGGTTGTGGGGTCGTGGGGGGTGGGGGGATTTGGGATTGCAGGTTTTTTTTTTTGGGGTGGCAGGGGGGGGGGTCCGGGGGGGGGGGGGGGGGGACACCCACAAAACCTAGTAATAAATCTACAAACAGACAAAATAGAGCGAGGTCTCCTGTACAAACCGGGGTATTTACAGCCAGGCACAGCCACACGCACGGGGGGGGGGGCGGGGGGGGGCACCCATGGGTGCTGGGGGGGGGGCGGGGCTCGGGGGCGGAGCCTCCGGCGGGAGGGGGGGGGAGGGGCTGGGCGCCGCGGCCCCGTTAGGTGCTGAAATACACTGGGGGGAGAAGGGCGGGGTCAGGGGGCGGGGCCTCGCGAGGACACGCCCCCTCCTCGCGTAGCCACGCCCCCTTTCCCCAATAGGCCCCCCCCCCCCCCTTCATGCCCATTGGCTGACAGGGAGCAGACGCAGTCACCCTGCAGCCAATTGGTGAGTGTTTTCATGCCCCGCCCCCCCTCATTTGCATGCACACATCACAGCCGACCTCCCACCTGCATGCTCGCCCCTCATTTGCATACAATTTGCATACCATTTGCATACCGAGCATCATGTGTTGTGTCCTTCGCCCAATTTGCATATCAGTTTCCCAGCCCTGCATCTCATTTGCATACCCATGCCTCATTTGCATGCCCCGCCCCAACCACCCCTCCCTCATTTACTTGTGTCAGCCAATCTAACATCAAGCTGCGCCCCTCTAATTTGCATACCCATTACCCTCATTTGCATCTCCCCATTTACCCATGGCACCAAGTTTCGTAGCCCTTTGGTGCTTCGTTTACATATTCCACCCCCTCATTTGCATACCAAAATACCATTTACACAGCCCAACTGCTTATTTGTATGTCCTGTCCCCTCATTTGCATAACACTCTCATTTGCATATCAACCCATCATTTGCATACAGCCCCCGTTAGCCATGGCACCACGTTTTATTTTCCCACCTGCTTCATTTGCATGCCACACCCCCCTCATTTCCATATCGCTTGCCTCATTTGCATACAGCCCCCCCTTAACCACACCTGTTTGCCCATCACTGCTTCATTTGCAGCCCCTCTCATTTGCATACCCAAACCCCATTCCTGTAAGCCGTTCCTCATTTGCATACACACGCTCCCCATTTGCATGCCCCGCCCCCTCATTTGCATGCGACTCACCGATGATGATGATGAGGACGATGGCGCATATCACTCCCAGGATGATCATCATCTGGGGGGCACGGCAAGGTCAGTGAGGGGGGGTCCAATTTGGGGACCCCTCCATTTTGGGGATCCCCCTGGGATTTGGGGTCCTCCTGGGGGTTATGGGGTGCCCCAGGGTGACCTCAGGGTCCCCAAAGGTGGTTTGGGGTGTCCCAAGGGGATTTGGGGTGCTGGAGGGGCATGGTTCCCTGAGAAGTTTTTGAGGGATTTGGGGGTCTCCGAGGCTGATTTTGGGTACCCCAAGGGAATTTGGGTGCTCAGGCACTTTTTGGGGTGCTGAGGGGGATGAGTGGGTTCCCTGAGGAGCTTCTGGGTGATTTTCAGTGCCCCAGGGGGATTTGGGGTGCCCCAATGTGGATTTGGGGTGTACTGACACTTCTTTGTGGTCCTGGCAAGGGGGGGTTAGTGGCTTCCCTGAAGAGGTTGTGTGGGATTTTTGGGGTCCCTTGGGGGTGACCTTGGGGTAACCAAGGGTGATTTTGGGCTCAGTTGGGTCCCTTTAGGGTGATTTCGGGGTAGTTTGTGTCCCTTTAGGGTGATTTGGGGGGACGTTTGGTTCCTTTTGGGGCGATTTGGGGCCATTTGGGGCAAATTTGGGGGGCAGTTTGGGTCATTTTTGGTGATGTGGGTGGCTGTGGGCTCATCTGGGGGGTGATTTGGGTCACTTTAGGATGATTTGGGGGGTAATTTGGGACAATTTGGAGACGATTTGGGTCATTTGGGGCTGACTTGGGTGGCTCTGGGCTAACTGGGGACAGTTTGAGTTGGTTTGGGCAGATTTTGGGGGGGATTTGGATCACTTTGGGGCTGCGCTGGGTGCCTCTGGTCTGACTTGGGGGAAGTTTGTGTCCCTTTGGGCTGATTTTGGGGGTAGTTTGGGTCCCTTTAGGGTGATTTCAGGGCCATTTGGGTCCCTTTGGGCTGATTTTGGGACATTTGGGTCCCTTTAGGGTGATTTGGGGGATGTTTGAGTCCTGCTGCGTTCATGTTGGGGCAGTTTAGGTCCCTCTGGGGCGATTTTGGGTCCCTTTAGGCTGACTTTGTGGCCATTTTGGTCCCTTTGGGTTTATTTTGGGCAGACCGGGTCCCTTTGGGCTGATTTTGGATCCCTCTAGGGTGATTTGGGGGTTAGTTGGTCCCTTCGGGGTGATTTGGGGGTGATTTGGAACCCTTTGGGGCCAATTTGGATCACTTGAGGCTGATTTAGGTGGCTCTGTTCTAACTTGGGGACAGTTTGGGTCACATTGGGGTGATGTTGGGGCCATTTGGGCTGATTTTGGGGCAGTTTGTGTCCCTTTGGGGTGATTTTGGGGCTGTTTGGGTTGATTTTGGGTCCCTTTAGGGTGATTTTGTTGCTGTTTGGGGCAATTTTGGGGCCATCTGCGTCCCCTTTGGGTTGATTTTTGGTCCCTTTGGACTGACTTCGGGACTGTTTGGTGTGATTTTGGGGAAGTTTGGGTCCCTTTGAGATGATTTTGGATCCCTTTGGGTGATATGGGGTCTCTTTGTGTCCCTTTGGGCTGATTTTGTGTCCCGTTGGGCTCATTTGAGGGTCATTTGGGTCCTTTTGGGCAAGTTTGTGTCCCTTTGGGGCGATTTTGGGTCCTTTTGGGCTTCTTTTCAGCTGATTCAGGGATCTTTCAGGCTCGCTGATTTTGGGTCTTTTAGGGGTCCTTTTGGGCTGATTTGGGTCCCTCTGGGCTGATTCCGGCTCCCTTTGGGGTCCTTTGGGGCTGATTTGGGTCCCTTTGGGGTTACTCTGTGTCCCTTTGGGGCAATTTTGGCTCCCTTTGGGGCTGATCTGGGTCCCTTTGGGGTGATTTTGGCTCCCTTTGGGGTGATTTGGGGCCATTTGGGGCTGATTCAGGTCCTTTGGGGCAAGTTTGTGTCCCTTTGGGGCAATTTTGGCTCCCTTTGGGGTCCTTTTGGGCTGATTCTGGGTCCCTTTGGGTTGACCCTGTGTCCCTTTGGGGCGATTTTGGGTCCCTTTGGGGTGATTTGGGGTCCTTTGGGGCTGATTTGGGTCCCTTTGGGCTGACTCTGCATCCCTTTGGGGCGATTTTGGGTCCCTTTGGGGCAATTTTGGATCCCTTTGGGGTGATTTTGGGGCCATTTGGGCTGATTTAGGTCCCTTTGGGTTGACCCTGTGTCCCTTTGGGGTAATTTTGGCTCCCTTTGGGGCTGATTTGGGTCCCTTTGGGGCGATTTTGGCTCCCTTTGGGGTGATTTTGGGGCCGTTTGGGGTGACCCTGTGTCCCTTTTGGGCAATTTTGGGTCCCTTTGGGGTCCTTTTGGGCTGATTTAGGTCCCTTTGGGTTGACCCTGTGTTCCTTTGGGGCGATTTTGGGTCCCTTTGGGGTGATTTGGGGTCCTTTTGGGGCTGATTCGGGTCCCTTTGGGGCGATTTTGTCTCCCTTTGCGCTCCTTTTGTTCCAATTCCTGGCCTTTTCCAGGCTCGCCGATTGGGGCTCCTTTTGGGGCCGTTCGGGGCGGTTTCGGGGTCCGTTTCGGGGTCTCACCTTGAGGTTCTTCCACCAGTACTTGCGCTTGAGCTTGGCGGCGCTGGTCTCGAACTGGGAGGCGCCGGCCTGCAGCGCGTCGGCGCGGTCGTCCAGCTCCGACAGCTTCTGGTCGCGCTCCAGCACCTTGTCCACGTTCACCCGCATGATGTCCACCACCTGGGGGGGCGGGGGGGGCGTCAGGGGACACGGGGGCGTTAGGGGACATTGGGGGGTGTCAGGGGACATGGGGTGTTAGGGGATATGGGGGGGCATCAGGGGCCATTGGGGTGTTAGGGGACATGGGGGGGCGTCAGGGGACATGGGGGGGGCGCGGGGGGGTGGCGTCAGGGGACATGGGGGCGTTAGGGGACACGGGGGGGGCGTCAGGGGACATGGGGGGGCGTCAGGGCATGGCGGGGGTGTCAGGGGACACGGGGGTGTTAGGGGACATTGGGGGGTGTCAGGGCATGGGGGGGCGTCAGGGGACACAGGGAGGTGTGGGGACACGGGGGGGTGTCAGGGCACAGGGTGGGGGTGTCGGGGTGTGGGGGGGGCACTGGGATATGGGGGGGTGGGGCAAGAGGGGCTGTCAGGGCATGGGGACACGGGGGGGGGGCATCAGGGCATGGGGGGGTACGGGGAATATGGGACATGGGGGGGGGGAAGGGGGGCATGGGGGGGGGCAGGGGGACACCGGGGGGTGACATGGGGGGGGCACAGGGGAGGTGTCAGGACACAGGGACATGGGGAGGGGCAGGGGGATGGGGGATATGGGGACATGGGGGGGGGGGCACAGGGACACGGGGGGGGGGTCAGGGCATGGGGATGTGGGGGGGGGTGTTCAGGGTGCGGGGGGGCAGGGGTAACATAGGGGGACATCAGGGCCTGGGGGGGGCGTTGGGGTGCAGGGGGGGCATCAGGGTGCAGGGACACCGGGGGGGGGACATGGGGGGGGGACATCGGGGTTGGGGGACATGGGGGGGGGACGGGGAGGGACATGGGGGGGACATGGGGGTGGGGGACATAGAGGACATGGGGGGGACACGGGGGGGAAGGGGACACAGGGGGGGTAGGGGGAGGTGGGGGGGGGGGTCAGGGGGACACGGGGGGGGCATGGGATGAGGGGGAGGACACTGGGGGGGGGTCAAGGGGGGGCAGGGGGGCCCCAATGGCACAAGAGGGGGGGGTCAGGGGGACATTGAGGGGGGGCAGAGGGAAATGAGGGGGAATTGGGGCGATTTGGGGCGGGGGGGACACACCGGGGGGGGGACACGAGGAGGGAGGGGGGGGCAGCAGTGACCCCCCCCCCCGGATCCACACACCCCCAGCCCCACCCTCTTTAGCCCCGCCCCCTCCCAAGCCCCGCCCCCCTCCCATGCACCAGCCCCCCCCCCGCACAGCTCCGGCCCCCCCCCCCCGCACCCTCTGCGCCCCCCCAAGCCCCCCCCTCCCAAAATATCCACCCCCCCGAAAATAAAAGCCCCCCCCCTCCCACCTCATCCACTTGGGCCTGGGTCTGCTGCAGCCGCCGGTTGCTGGTGAGGTTGGGGGGGGGGCGCGGGGGGGCCCCCCCCTTCTCCTCCGGCGGGGGGGGGTGCGGGGGGGGCGGCGGGGGCCGACCTGAGGGGGGGGCAAAGGTCAGAGGTCAACCGTGCCCCCCCCTCCAAAACCCCGTTTGCCCCCCCCCGGATTAGCGCTGGAAATAGCCCGGAAGGGGAGGGGGGGGGGGGGAAGGACGCGGGGGGGGGGCGGTTTTTGACACCCCCCCCCCCCCCCCCCCCCTTTGATTTTGCAGCAGGGGGGGGCCCGGTCCCTGCCCTGCCCCCCCCCGGAGTCTAAAAATAGCATGGGGAAGAGGGGGGGGGGAGCTCCCAGTGCTCCCAGTTTGCAGCGGGGACTGGGGACACAACCCCACCCCTCCCCCACTCTTCTGCCCCCCCACCCCCCCCGTTAAAAAAAATCCCCCCCCAAAACAGCTCCAAAAAGGTGGAGGGAAGTGGATGGGAGGGGCCAGCTCGCACCGGCCCCCCCCCAATACTGCACTGGGGGATGGGGGGGCTTAAAATGGGGAGGGGGGCTTAAAAATGGGGGGAGAAATTGGGGGGGGGGGCAAAAATGTAGGGGGGGGCGCTGTCTGTTTGCATCCAACCCCCCCTCCGGCGTTGCAAAGGCCTGGCAAATCCAGGCTTCATTTTTGCGGGGGGGGGGCTAAAAATTCGGAGGGGGGTGGGCTGAAAGTGGGGGGGGCACATTGCCCGGGGGGGGGGTCAGCTCGCCAGGAGCCCCCCCCGCATCGCATGGGCCTCTGTAATCCATGGGGGGGGGGGGGAGGGGGGGATTGGATCTGCTCCAGCAGGTGCAGAAAAAGGGGGGGGGGATTTTTTTTTTTTTTTTTGAGGATGGGGCATTTCGGGGGGGGGGGGGGCTCTGATTGGAAGTGGGGGGCGGAAGGGGGGGGTATTTTTTTGGGGGGGGGGCACTCACATGTCGGGCGGCGGCGGCGAGCGGCTGCGGACGCGGCAGGGGAAGATGGCAGCCGGGGGGGGGGAGGGGGGGGGAGCATCCGGGTACCAAGGGGGGGGGGGGGGGGGGAAATAAAAAAGGGGGGGGGCACCCAGGAAGGGCGGGGGTTCCGCCCCCCCCCCCCGCTGGTAATTAACGGGGGGGTAATTAATGCGAGGAGACAGGGTAAAACGAAGCAAGTTTATTGAAGAAGGGTACACATGGGGAGGGGGGGGCCCCCCCAAAAAATGGGGGGGGCAGCACGCAGACACCCCCCCCCCCCATAACACGAAGGCTCCAGCAGCGAGGCAGCACCCATGGGTGCTGCAGCTCCCTTAGGTCCCCAGCCCTATAGGGCGCACCCCAAAGGGGCCCAGAACCCCAATTTTATTTTTTTTTTTTGGGGTGGGGGGCACAGCTTTTGTGGGTTGGGGGGGGGGGGGCAGCACCCAGTGGGATTAGAGGTGGGCACCCATGGGTGCTGAAGGACCCATGAGACCCAGCCCTATAGGGTGCACCCCAAGGGGTTGGGAACCCCAAATTTGGGATATTTGGGTAAAGTGGAGGGGGGCCTAGATTTTAGGGGGGGCATATGTGGGGGGCAGCACCCAGCAGGAGTCAGGGAGCACCCATGGGTGCTGCAGCCCCTCGCAGCCCCCAGTCCTATAGAGCGCACCCCACACCCCAAAGCTGATGGAAGCCCCAAATTTGGGGTGTGGGGAGCAAATTTTGAGGGTCCCAGCTTTTTTTGGGGGGGGCGGGGGGGAGCAGCACCCATCTGGAGTGGGTGGGCACCCATGGGTGCTGCAGGACCCCATAGCCCCCAGCCCTATAGGGCATACCCTCAAAGGGGTTGGGAACCCCAAATTTGGGATATTTGGGTTAAAAAGGGGGACACAGATTTTTTTAGGGGGTCCCAGTTTTTTTTTGGGGGGGGGGGGGGAGGGGAGGGGTGTATGAATGGGGCAGCACCCGTCGGGAGTGGACACGCACCCATGGGTGCTGCTGGACCCCGTGGCATCCAACCCTATAGAGCGCACCATAAAGGGGTGGGGAACCCCAAATTCTTCTTGGGGGGGGGGGGGGGGGGGGGGTCCCAGCTTTTAGGGGGGGACGTAGGCGGGGGGCAGCACCCGGCGGGAGTGGGTGCGCACCCATGGGTGCTGCAGGACCTGGCGCAGGGGCAGGCGCTCGGCGGGGTCGTGGCGCAGCAGGCGGGAGATGAGGTCCCGGGCGCCCTCGGGGACGCTGGGGGGAAGTGCAGGTCCACCTGGGGGGGGGGGGGGGGGGGAAACGGCGTCAGGGGAGACACCCCAAAAATTGGGGGACCCCCAAAGCGTGCGTGGGGGGAGAGAGGGGTTAAAGGGGGGTTTTGGGGTGCCCCATAGGAGATATGGGGGGAAGGGGGGGGGGGTATGGGGGATTTTTGTAAGTGCAGGGGGGGGGTTGGGAGACCCATAGGGGATATTTGGGGGATATGAGAGGGTTAGGGGGAATTTTGGGGGTGCAGGGGGGGGGGGTTGGGGTCTGGGGTTGGATATTGGGGTGACCCGTAGGAGACAGGGGGGGGGGAAATGGGGCATTTTGGGGTCTGGGGGTGGATAGGAGGTGCCCTATAGAAGATATGGGGGATTGGAGAGGGTGGTTGGGGGTTAAGGGGGGGGGGGGTGAAAGGGGCATTTGGGGTGCCCTGTAGGAGATATGGGGGGACATGGGGGGGTTGGGGGTGCCCCATAGGAGATGGGGGGAATGGGGGGGGGTTGGAAATGTGAAAAGGGAGTTTTGAGGTATCCCATTGGGGACTGGGGGGGGGGGCAGATGGGGGGCATTTGGGGGGGGATTTAGGGTGTCCCATAGGAGATGGGGGGACATTGGGGATTTTTGGGTGCAGGAGGGGCTAGGGGGTTGTGAAAGGGGCATTTTGGGTCTGGGGTTGGATATGGGGTGCCCCATAGGAGATAGTTGGGGGGGGGGGGGGCATTGTGGAGGTGCCGGGGGGGCTAATGGGGGTGTTTGGGGGTGAGAAGGGAAGGGTTTTGGGGTCTGAGGGTGGATGTTGGAGTGCCCCATAGGAGATACGGGGGGGCATTTTCGGGGTGCGGGGAGGTTTAGGGGTCCCAGGTGGTTTTGGGGAGGTTTAGGGTCTGGGGGTGCATATGGGGTGACCCACAGGAGATATAGGGGAGGGGGATTGGGGGGATTTTGGGGTGCCCTATAGAAGAAGGGGGGAGTTGGGGGGTTAAGGGAGAGGTTTTGGGATCGGATATTGGGGTGCACCCAGATTTGGGGTGCCCCCAGAGGGGTGCGGGGGCCCCCCAGAACACAGTGGGGGGGGGGTCTTAATCCCCCCCCATAGCCAAGATTAGGGCACTTCAAGCCCCATTTATGGGGTTTTAGTGCCCAAAAGGGGCTTGAGGACTCAAGGGGGGCCTCCAATTTTTTTAGGGGGGGTTCCGCACCCAGTTCTGGGTCCTCCCCCAACAGAGGGGTGCAGGGCCCCCCCCATGACATAGTGGGGGGGGTCTTAATCCCCCCCCCCCCATTGCCATGATTAAGGCACTTCAACCCCCATTTTATAGGGTTTTGGTGCCCAAGGGGGTCTCCAACTCTCCCGGGAGGAGGATTTAAGGGTCGGGGGGGTCCCCCAATTTTTTTTTTGGGGGGGGTTGGGGGGGGGGGGGGGCGCACCTTGGTGATGCGGCGGTAGGTCTCGGTGTGGGAGGCGCTCTCGAAGGGGGGGTGGCCGACCAGCAGCTCGTAGCACAGCACCCACCAGGCACCACAGGTCCACCTTCTCGTCGTGTGTCCGCCCCTCCACCATCTCGGGGGGGAGGTAGTCCAGTGTCCCGCACATCGTCTTCCTCCTTTTAGGGTGGGGGCACCCCAAAAATCATTAGGGGGGCACAAAGAACCCCCCTCCTTCATATAAAAACAGGGTGGGGAGCCCCCTTTTTATATTAGGGTCGCTTTAGGGGGCGGTGAACGGACACCGCTCCCCATAGGGAGTTCCTCATCCCGCGGCCCTATAAATTTATCCCCCTCCAACCCTATAATTTTTTAGGGGGGGGGTTCAGTGATTTTTGTCCCGTTACCTGAGGGAGGGGGCGTGCAACCGACCAGCCGAAATCGGCGATTTTGAGCTCGCCCTTCAGCCCCAGCAGCAGGTTTTCGGTTTGATGTCGCGGTGGATCACCTTCTTGCCGTGGCAGTACAGCAGCGCGTCCGCCAGCTCCTCCATCAGCTGGGGGGGGGGGGTCAGAAAATCCCCAAATACCCCCAGATCCCAAAAGCACCCCAAAAACCTCACCAGGATTCCCAAAACCCCCAAAAACCCAGCCTAGGTGGTGACCCCATAAAGAGGGGAAAAAAAGAGGTAAAGGAGAAAAAATGGGGTGTCCTCCATCAGTGAGGGGGGGGAGGCAAAAAGTGTGGGGGGTCAGAAAATCCTAAAAGCCCCCCAGACCCTCAAAACCACCCCCAAGAGACAGAAAACCCCCAAAAAAACAGCCCAGGTGGCGACCCCAACAGCTAAAGGGGGGAAAAAAGAGATAAAGGGGGGAAAAATGGGGGTGTCCTCTACCAGCTGGTGGTGGGAATGACACAAAAAGGGGGGGGCAGCAAACCCTAACCCCTCCGAACCCCAAAAGCCTCCCAACCCCCCCCTAAAACAACCCCAGGATTCTCACTCCCCCCAAAAAAACCCAGGTGGCAAAACCCATAGAGCTAAAGGGGGAAACAACTCGGGGGGGGAGGTGTTAAGGGGGGGTTCCAGGGATGGTGACCCCAAAAATCTAACAGGGAAATAGTGGATGTGCATGATAAGAGTGGGATCCTATTGATTTGGGGGTGACCCTATTTATTTTAGGGGGGGGTCCCTATTGATCTGAAGGGGCTCCTACAGATTTGGGCGGGGGGGGGGGGGGGAGGGTCTCAAGGATGGCAACCCCATAAACCTAAAGGGGAAATAGTGGGATGTGCGTGCTAAGAGTGGGATCCTATTGATTTGGGGGTGACCCTCTTTATTTTAGGGGGCTTCCCTATGGGTCTGGGGGGGGGTCTCAGGGATGGTGACCTCATAAACCTAACAGGAAAACAATGGGATGTGTGCACTAAGAGCGGGATCCTATTGATTTGGGAGGGATCCTATGGATCCTGGGGGGGCTCTCAGGAATTGGGTGGGGGTCTCAGAATTTGGGGGGGGATCCTACTGATGTTACTGGGGCTCCTACGGATCGGGGGGGGGGGCTCCTAGGGATCTGGGGGGGTTGGTCACAGGAGTGGCGACCCCATAAACTTGACGGGAAAATAACGGGATGTGTACACTCAGAGCAGGATCCTATTGATTTGGGGGTGACCCTATTGATTTTAGGGGGCTCCCATGGATCAGGGGGGGGCTCCTATGGATCTGGGGGTGGTCTCAGGAATTGGGGGGGTTCCCTATGGATTTTGGGGGGGGTTGCAGGGGTGGCAACCCCATAAACCTAAAGGGAAAATGGGATGTATGCGCTCAAGAGCGGCATCCTACTGATTTGGGGTGACCCTATTGATTTCAGGGGACTCCCATGGATCAGGGAGGGGGGGGTCTCAGAAATTGGGGGAGGGGGGTCTTGGGGACAGTGACCCCATAAACCTAAAGGGAAAAGAATGGGATGTGCGTACTAAGAGCGGCATCCTATCAAATTGGGGGTGACCCTATTGATTTTAGGGGGCTCCTATGGATTTGGGGGGGGTCCCACCGTGGCGCTGCGGGACTCGTCGAGGCGGCGGCAGCGCTGCAGCTCCTTGTAGAGCTCCCCGCGGGGGGCGTACTCCAGGATGAGGTAGACGCGCTTGCGGTCGTGGAAGTAGTTGTAGAGGCGCAGCACGTTGGGGTGCCTGGGGGGGGGACACCCCTATATCACAGGGAGCCCCCCCCCCCCCGGACCCTATAGGGGCCCTACACGGCCCCCTCGGTCTGATAGATGGGCCTGGGGCTCCATCTCCTGCTGATTTTGGTGCTCTCTGTGCCCCTGTGTCCCCACAAATCCCCCGTACACCCCCATACGCCCCTATATGTGCCATATATGCCCCTCCCTCACCCCAGGGGTCCCTATAGTCACCCTATAGCCCCCCCCCTCACCGCAGCGGGGGCTGGATCTTGATATCCTGCCTTAGCTGGTGCGCCCTGCGCCCCTTGTGTCCCCATCGACCTCCCCATATGTCCCCAAACACCCCCAGTATGTCCCCATAGAACCCCCATACATCCACATATGCCCCTATATGACCCCCGTATGTCCCTATACATCCCCTATAGCCCCCCCCTCACCGCAGGTGAGTCTGAATCTCCATCTCCTGCCGCAGCTGGTGCTCCTGCACCCATCGTGTCCCCATAGACACCCCGATATGTCTCTAAATATCCCCAGATAACCCCCATATGTCCCCATACAGCCCCCGTATGACTCTATACGTCCCTATAGACCCCCTATGATGTCCCCTATAGCCCCCCCCTCACCGCAGGTGGGCCTGGATCTCGATCTCCCTGCGCAGCTGGTGCTCCACGCCCCTCCTTCTCCATCTGGGACTTGAAGAGGACCTTTAGGGCCACCACGAAGTGGGACGCGCGCTCCCGCGCCAGGTAAACGTTCCCGAACTTGCCCTTGCCCAGCGGCCGCCCCACCTCAAAGTCCTCGATGGTGAACGTGCGCCTGGGGGGGGGGGGAGGCATTGATGGTGGGACCCCTTCACCCCAGGGCCCCGAGGTCCTCTTTTGGGGACCCCAAGGTGATCACCTCAGGGGCCCTGGGGTGCACAAAAGGGGTAATCCTAATCATTGGGTCCCTATAACCCCAATTATTGGGTCCCCGTGACCCCCCCCCCCCAAACATAGGGGTCCCCGCAATGCCCCTCCACCCCGTGTCCCCCCTTGGGGTCCCCAAGATGTCACCTTAGGGATGCTGGGGTCCCTAAAGGGGTCCCTGTGACATCCCCCCTCAAATATAGGGTGACCCCCCCCACACACACAATGTCCCCTCAGGGGTCCCCATAACCCAGGAGCTCCCCAGTGCCCCCCCCCCCATCACCCAGGGGGTCCCAAGTCCCACCCAAGGGCACCCCCTCGTGTCCCCCTTTTATCTGGGGGGGGGGGGGTCCCAAAGGCCATTCAGGGGTCCCCTGATACCCCCCCCTCATCCAGGGGGCTCTCGAATGTCACCTAGGGGGTCCCAAGTGCCCCCCATCACCCAGGGGGTCCCAAATGCTACCCAAGGGTCCCCCCCAGTGTCCCCCCACGCACCCTGGGACCCCCCCCAAATTACTCACAGTGGGTAACTGGGGGGCCACCAAGGTGTTGGGCTCCACAGGGACGCGTCCTGCTGCTGGGGGGGGGAGGGAAGGGGGAGTCACATTGTGGACCCCCCGCCCCCATCACTTTTTAACCCAATTTCCCCTCTTTTCACCCCAATACCTGGCACGGGGGGAGGCCGGCCGGCGGCTCTCTGCAGCAGGAGGGCATCGGAGGGGGTCCCCATGGTGGGGGGGTCCTTGAGGGGCACCCGCTGGGCTGCGGGGGGGGCTGGGGCCCCATTCTGCTGGGGAAAAATAAAAGGGGGGAATTGGAAGGGGGTTTGGGGCACCCCAAAAAGGAGGGTTTTTATTTGGGGGGGGGTGTACCTTAAGCAGGCCGTACAAGCCGGGGTTCACGTTCTCCTTGTAGGCCATCCTGGGACAGGGGAGCAGAGGTACCCCAAAAGTCTTCCTGTGCCCACCCCCCCCCCAACGTTTTTGCACCCCCTAAATCCCACTCAGGCAGCCCCAGAAGACCCCCCAGACCCCAAATTCTCCCTCTTTCGCTCCCCTTAGACACCAAAATCCCCTCGTAGACCCCCAAAACCACCTCTAGGACCCCCCCCCCCCCAGAATCCCCCGAACACCCTTCTCAGCCCCCCCGAACTCCCAAAACAGTCTCCAAGACCTCCCTATAGCCTCAAAACACCCCCCAGGACCCCCCCCCAACCCCCAAACCACCTCCAATACCCATAAAAAAACCTTAAAACCAACAAACACCCCTCTAGAACCCCCCCACATCCCCTCCAGGACCCCGAAACAGGCCTCAGGGCGCCTCGGGGCCCCCTAAGTCCCCCCCCCGGCATCCTCAAACCACCTCCAGCTTTCCAAAACCTCCCTCTAAAACCCCCAAACAGCTCCCCAGAACCCCCCCCCCCCCCCCCAAAAAAAAAAAAAAAAACCTGCAGGCCCGGCCCCCCTCGCCGCTCACCCGCAGCCGCCCGCCCTCTGCCCCCTCAGCGCCGCCGCTCTCCTTCAAATCTCCCCCCCGCGCTCCCATTGGCTGCTGCCCGCCGCTCGCCGCCCGCTGATTGGTCAGCGCAGCGCAGGGCAGCACCGTCCTCCCCCTTCGCCCCGCCTCCCGCCGAGCTTTCGCTGCTTATTGGCTGGCTGCACCGCCCCTCCGGCCGCACACCTCTGCGATTGGTTGGTGCGGCGCTGCTGGGCGGGGCCAGGAGCGCCGCTGCTGAAAGGCAGCAGAAAGGGCGGAGCCGCCGTCACCGCAGGAAGCGGCAGCCAATCAGAGCGAGGAGGAGGCGGGCCGAGCGCCTCAATGACGGGCGCGGCCGCCATTTTGTGAGCGAGCCGCGTTCTGCCTAGCAACAGCAGCAAGGGACCAATCAGGAGGCGCTTTTTAGCGCGCCTCCAGCCAATGGGAGCGGAGGGCCCGCTCCTCACGCAGCGGGGGCTGCGCGGGGGCTGCTGAAGGAACGAGGTTTGCTGCGAAATAGGAGCGTGCTTTAATTTTGCTTATAAACGCTGACATAGGGTCACCGCACGTTCCATACATAGTTATAGGGTGATAAACGTCATCACGCTCCGCTCATCACGCACTGCCCGCCGGAGCGGGGCAGGTCGGGATGTACCGCACTGACGGTACCCGAGGCCTTGCGAGTGGGGGCCCAGGCACTGCGCGACTCTCATTGAGGAAACGGCGACAACCCAACTTTATTTTATTTTTTTTTTTCCAACTCCGTACCGACAAAACGAAACTCCCGCAACCGGTGGGCGGGCTAAAAACGGGGAAAAAGGATCGCGAAACGGTTAAAACGGAATTGGGGGGGGGGGGGGAGGGGGCAAAACAGGCCCCCTCCCAAAAAAACATTGCCCCCCGAACATTTTTTGCCCCCCCGCTAACGGCATTCCCCTGCGGCCCCGCGCGGGTGAGAGGAGGGGGAACACCGGATAGAAAGGGGAGAAAATGGATTAATTTTTGTGGTGGGTGCGGAATCTTTTGGATAAGGGGTCTCCAATCTTAGACTCCCCCCGCCTTGTTTCCCCTACGCAAAAAGCTGCTCGCAGCCCAGCCCTCCATCACGACCAAGCCCAGCGTGACGGAGGCTGCCGCGTGGAACCGCAGCGCTGGGGGGCA
Organism: Anas acuta; assembly: GCF_963932015.1. Classification (NCBI taxonomy): domain Eukaryota; kingdom Metazoa; phylum Chordata; class Aves; order Anseriformes; family Anatidae; genus Anas; species Anas acuta. The sequence goes on along the minus strand of NW_027076075.1, from coordinate 569,317 downwards.
GAGGTACCGCACTGGCGATACCCAGGGACTTGAGAGTGGGGGACCAGTCGCTGCACGACTCTCATTTAAGAAACAGCGACAACCCAACTTTATTTTATTATTTTTTTTTTTCCCCCAACTCAGTACCGACAAAATGAAACTCCCACAACCGGCGGGCGGGCTAAAAACGGGGAAAAAGGATCGCGAAACGGTTAAAACGGTGAGAAACCGCCCCCGCGCCGCTCTCCCAGCGTGCACCGCTGCTTCATTTGCATGAAGGCGTGGCTGAGCGGCGAGCTGACCGAGTCGGGGGTGTGGTCTTAGTGCGGTGGGCGTGGCCCCAGGCGCCCCCCAGGTCCTAGCGTCTCTATGGGGACCTGGAACTGGGGGGGGGCGGAGGGAAGGGGGCAAACCAGGGCCCCCCCAAAAAAACATTGCCCCCCCCCCCACTTTTTGCCCCCCCCGCTCACAGGTTCCCCCTGCGGCCCAGCGCGGCTGCCACCAGCAGCAGCAGCTCTGTGATGGCAGGGGGGGCACTGGATGGAAAGGGGAGAAAATGGGGAAAAAAAGGGGTTAATTTTATTTGGGGGGGGAGGGGGAATTTTTTGGGGGGGTTTCCCAATCTTAGGGCCCCCCCCCGGCTTGTTTCACCCACCTGTAGAGCCCCAGGAGCAGCCAGAAGCCCCTCACCTCCCAGCCCTCCATCAGGGCCACGCCCAGGTTGAGGGAGGCCGTCATGTGGAACTGCAGCGCTGGGGGGGGGAGGTCAAGGAAAACCAACTCGGGGGGGCCCCCCCGACCCCTCCCCGGGAATTTTAGGGACCCCCCCGCACTTGTTTTGGGGTCCCCATGCTTCAAGAGGCTGGGGCCCATTGGATTTGGGATGCCCCCCCTTTTTTTTAGGTGCCCCCCCCTTTTTTAGGAGCCCCCCCTTTTGGGACACCTCCCCATTTTGGGGTACCCCCCCACTTTTGAGACAATCCCCCTATTTTGAGCTGCCTTTTGGGGTTCCCCCCCGTATTTAGGATCCCCTCCATCTGCCCCCCCCAAAGTCTGCCCCCCCCGCGAGTTTTATGTGTAAACAAGAAGATTCCTTTTTCAGAGAAGGAGCCAAGTTATGCTCCCTATAATCTTAATATTGAACTGGTGGCAGCAGCAGTCACTCCAGGAAGGGAGACAGGGACTGTAATTAACACTGTCCCTAAAGAAGGATTGTACTCTAGGCTCTGGCAAGAAATAGAACAAGGTAGAAGAGATACTGAGAATTTTGCCTTCCCTGATACTAACAGTACTAACACTAACTCTTAGGTGAACTACCCCCCCCCCCCTCCTTACCAGCAGAGAGGTTAGGACTTTTAAGAAGGAGAGGAAGTCTTTATTCAAGGACCCCAACAGCCTAGTTGAACAATTAGACCAGTTCCTACGACCTGATTTATACTCTTGGGGGAGGGAATTATATCTATAAGTATGTTGTTTACAGGGAAAGAAATGGGAATGATCAGGAGGAGAGCTGCTATACAAGAATGGGAAAGAGCTCATCCTCCGGGACTAGGGGTAATACCGGCAGGGCAGAAATACCCACTTGCCAATCCTGGCTGGAATAATAATAGTGTGCAACACAGAAATCATATGAGAGACTTGGGGTCAGAATGAGAAAGTACTTGGGGATGAGACCTGAGGACCCAGTATCCCAAGGGCTCTTGAAAGGTCATTGTGTGATTAAAGCCTGGCAAAATACGCAGAAAATGCTTCAGAAGGTGGGGGGATGTAGTGAACAGTCACTGGGGGACCCTCCTGTGGGAGGCCCTGGAGGTGTGTGTCCGGAGGGGAGATAAGAAGGAAAAAAAAAGAGAGAGCAAAACTAATGGTATTGACAGTGCAGCGGGTAGTGAGGCAGAGGGTTGGAGAAAGAGGAAGAAAATCTTCAGGGGGAGTCAGGGCCAGGATGGAAAGGAGAGGAAGAGAGATGAAGAAATAGCAGGCAAAGAAGGCTGCCTGTGTTGTGGCCCGAGTCCTAGCAGAGACAGGCTTTGATAAGATGTTTTAAGTGTGGCCAGGCTGGCCACTTCGAATAGGAATATCTGGAGTGGAAAAAGGAGGAAAGAAGGAAAATGGGATGAAATATGCTATATTGATATGTTGTTTCAGTATCTTGGAGGGAAAAGGTATGGAATTAAGTTGGACCCTGACTGAGCCTTTGGTGCTGGTATTAGAAAAGTACGGGCTGGAGAAAGATAAAGGAAGTGTTAAAAGGGTTGCTGAAGGTGTTAAAGGTGTGGCATGTAGTATTTAACAGAGCTGTCTGAAGTTGAATGAGCATGGAAAGGGGATGTAGGCATTATCTAAGTAACAGTCTAGAAGTTTTGGTATATTTGCATATTTGCTGTGGTGTTTGTTCAGTTTCCCAAGCATCGGGGAGGGGGGAACAGCCTGCTCCACCAGGGGCCTCTCCAGCGGCCGCAGGGGGGCTTCGGCTCCAGCGCCTGGAGCGCCTCCTCCCCCTCCTTCTGCACTGACTTTGGTGTCTGCGGGGGGGGGGGGGGTTCTCGCTCTCCCAACTGCTGTTGAGCAGCAGGCTTTTGTTTGTTTCTTTGTTTGTTTTCATGGATGTGCTCTCACAGAGGCACGGACTGTATTGCTCATGGCTTGGCTCTGGGCAGCAGTGGGCCCCTTTAGGGCCAGATGAAATTGTCCCTTACCTGCCACGGGGAGGCTTCTGGGTTTTTCTCACGGGGGCTGATTAAGGAGGTATTGGGGAGGCTTTGGGGAGGCAAGGACAATCCCCAGACATGGACTGTATATCTCGAAACAAGACACTGGAACTCATGATAAGGAAGCGGCAGACAGACAGAGAAACAAACGTAAGGACTATAAATCTCAAAACTGGACATTGGAATTCATTATAAAGATACAACAAATGGAAGAATTGGCAACAACCAGCTCTCGCAATTAAGAAACGTGCCAATTCAGCAGATTCCTGACCAAAGGTGAAAAGTACACTGTGAGGAAGACTCGGGGTCTTCCTCCCAAAGACCCCTGCCCACGTCCCAAAGACCCCTGCCCACAATTCTTGGGAGGCTCTGCGCAGGAACAAGGTGCCAAAAGGCTAATTAGCATGAGAAGCGAGGGAAGGGGGGGATAGGTAATGCATATGTATAGGCGCTTGTAAAATATTGATAGATTGATTGTAGAAATTCAAGACTGCTTTCCGCTTTGGGTATGCACGATAGGTGGAGAGATCCCCCGTGCATCTAGCGCTGCAATAAAGAATATACCACTTAAAGGAATTTCGGCTTCGATCTTTGAATCAATCTGGCACCCCAGATGGGACCACCTCTCTGCCGGTCCGCAGGACCCGCTGGGGACAGGACTCCCTAGGGTACCCCCGGGATTTCCCGGAGGGACTCCTCGACTCACCGGATCACTGCGGAGGCAGACAAGGACCCCATCATTGTAAGTGAGTATATTCTTTATTCTGGTTTGGTTTTCTGGTAGACCGGTCATCTGGGACTGTCCAGTAAGTCGGAAGGTGACTTCTGCAGGACAGTGTTTGGTATATACTTTGTGGTTAGTACCACAAGTATAGCTGGGGACCTTGAGGTCCATCTGTATCTGGAACTGTCTGTAAGTCAGAAGGTGATCTTCTGCGAGGCAGTGTTTGGTATATACTTTGTGGTAAGCACCATAAGTATATTTGGGGACCTTAAGGAAAGAGCTCGCTTTAAGGTCCATCTGGAATTGTGTTGTTTATTTCGGTTTTCTGACTCATGGAGTATGGTATTTAACTCTGGTTATTGTTACTGTGATTTTGGCTATTTTTCTGGTGGTAATAGTAGGTTCGTGGCATTGTTATAAGAAAGATATCGTTATGGTGTTACACAGTTCGGTTTTCTGACTTATCGCATGTGGAATTTGACTCTGACTATTGTTATTGTGATTTTAGCAATATTGCTGGTAATAGTAGCTTTGTGACATCGCTACTGAAAGATATTGCGTGCCTGTAATTTTGTGAGTGATACGTTTTTGTGATACGCTTTTGTAAGTAACACGTGTATTCTGAAAGTGTAAACTGGAAAATGGGGGGGCGAGTAAGCAGTGAAATTCCTAAGAAAAGTGCGTTAGGATGTGTTTTGAGTCACTGGAAGGATATTGGAGGATCTGCCGGTGGAAGTGTGAACAGGAAAACATTGATAAAATATTGTAATCAATGGTGGCCGCTTTATAAGCTGGAATGTGGAGAAAAGTGGCCCCTAAATGGAACTTTAAACTCTAATGTTTTGCTACAGTTAATGTTGGTTTTGAGAAGGAGAATAGGATGAAATGTTGTATACTGATGTTGTTTCAGCATCTTGGTGGGAAAAGTTACGGAATTAAGTTGGCCCCTGACTGAGCCTTTGATGTTGGCATTAGAGAAGTACAGGCTGGAGAAAGATAAAGGAAGTGTTAAAAGGGTTGTTGAAAGTGTTAAAGGTGTTTGAAGTTGAATGAGCAGGGAAAGAGGATGTAGGAATGTTAATAGTTCTGCCTCTGCTCTAGGCAGAGATCTTAAAATCATGGGTGTTAGCCCTTTGGGGCAAATGGATCATGATGGGTCCGAGAGAGAGTTGTTATGGAAACAGAAAAGCAGTTAACTCTTAAAACAACCTGAGTTCATGTGCGAGCTCAGATTACCGATGGGACCGCTCAGGGAACTGTGGACAACTGCATTCCCCTGACCGACCCCACTGAGACCCTAATCATCCCTAAAATTATGAACGGCTAAGGAAATACTAAAATCTGGATGAATTGGGAATTGAGAATATGCTTCCAACAAGGTCTAAAAGAAACCCCTATGGAATTTTTGGACCAACTCTGAAATGTAATGAAAATAAATAAATAAATAAATAAAACAAAACGTTTTGGACCTGGCTTCGGAGGACAAATTGACTAGCCTTTTTCTAGGGTAATCATTGGTCCCTGATTTCAACAGGAATAACGGGGACCTGGGGAATCTACCCTAGCGGATCCTCCACTGATTATAATGAAGCTAGGGGAGGAATGGAAGTGAAATTTCTTATTGATATGGGGCAACGTATTCAGTTCTAAATCAAGCATTAATGCCTTCACAGAATTATTATGTTAGGGTAAAAGGTGTGTTGTGGTTTAACCCGGCCGGCAGCTAAACACCACGCAGCTGTTCGCTCACCCTCCCCCTCCCTCTCTGAGACAGGGGAGAGAAATGGAAAGTGAAGCCCGTGAGTTGAGATAAAGACAGTTTAATAAGACATAATAATAATACCAGCTACTAGGAAGAAAATTAACTCTATTCTAACTGAAACCAGGACAAGGTGTAACCGAAAAGGCTTATTTTTGTGAACCTTTGAAGTACAAGTTAGGGAAACAATGGGGCATACACAGATTTTTATATACGCCTAACTCCTCATGGGCACTCTTAGGTAGAGATTTATTAGAGCAATTAGGAGCAGAAATTGTCGTTGAAAAGGGGAAAATGAAATTAAGAATAGGAGAAGAACAACTAATAAATGTGTTAAGCTTGGCACTAATACAAACTGACCCTAAAAGTGAAATACCTTTAGAGATCACAGATCAATATGTCCAGGAGTTTGGGCTACCGAAGTCCCTGGAAGAGCAAAAATGTGACCTTAATAATTATTAAATTAAAGCCAGGAGAGAAACCCGTTAAGGTTAAGTAATATCCTTTGAGGATAGAAGATAGGAAAGGAATTAAAGAGATAATTGATAAATTTTTACAGTATGGATTATTGATTGAATGTGAATCAGAATACAATACACCCATATTGCCAATTAAAAAGGCAGATGAAAAAAAGCTATAGGTTAGTTCAGGATTTGAGGGCCATAAGTAAAATCACTGAAGACATACACCCTGTGGTAGCAAACCCTTATACGCTATTGACCAAGTTAAGGGACAAGTTGGTCTGGTTTACCGTACTGGATTTAAAGGATGCCTTCTTTTGTTTAACCTTGGCCCCAGAAAGCCGAAACCTCTTTGCCTTTGAATGGGAAAATCCTGACTCAGGACGAAAAGTCCAGTTGACATGGACAGTGCTTCCTCAGGGGTTTAAAAATAGCCCTACGATTTTTGGTAATCAACTTGCAAAGGGACTTGAATCCTGGGAAGCCCCCAATTCTGCAGGGGTCCTGCTGCAATATGTTGATGATCTCTTGATTGCTACCGAAGACAGGGGAAGCTGCATAGAGTGGACGGTGAGCCTCCTTAATTTCCTAGGAATGAATGGATACCGGGTTTCACAACAGAAGGCACAATTGGTTCAAACCCACGTGACGTACCTAGGATTTGAGATCTCAGGAGGACAACGTGAATTGGGGACGGAACGCAAGGAAGCAATCTGCCGTACCCCAGAACCACAGACTGTTAAAGAATTACGAACTTTCCTAGGAATGACAGGTTGGTGCAGATTATGGATCAACAATTATGGATTAATTGTAAGGCCTTTGTACAATGGGGCAGAAGATAACAGTGTTTGTCTCACACACTGTGTCAGCAGTTTTAGAACAAAAGGGGGCTCATTGGTTATCTCCTCAGAGATTTTTGAAATATCAAGCAATATTGGTAGAACAGGACGATGTGGAAATTGTGATAACTAATATCGTGAATCCAGCCTCTTTTCTTAGTGATGCTCTGGCGGAACCTGTGATTCACGATTGTTTAGAAACTATGGAGACTGTGTATTCCAGCCGACCAGACCTTAAGGAGGAGCCCATGGAAGATGCAGAAGAAACTTGGTTCACGGATTGGAGCAGTTTTGTTGCACAAGGACAACGTAAAGCTGGATATGCTATAACAACTACTCAGCAGGTAATTGTGTCTAAGCCTTTACCCCCTGGAACATCAGCTCAAAAGGCGGAGATAGTTGCTCTCACGAGAGCATTGGAACTGGCAGCTGGAAAAAGGGTAAATATTTGGACAGATTCTAAATATGCATTCGGCGTGGTACATGCTCATGGAGCGATTTGGAAAGAATGTGGATTACTGACTGCTCAGGGAAAACAGATAAAACATGCTGAAGAAATTTTAAAATTGTTAGAGGCTGTAAAACAACCAGAAAAAGTGGCTATTATGCATTGCCAAGGGCATCAAAGAGGATCCACCGACTTCGAGATTGGGAACAGATTGGCTGATAAAGAGGCAAGAAGGGCGGCGGAAAGAGGTCAAGTAGAAGTGCTTGCTTTAATACCAGACGGTAAAATTCAGACATTAGAGAAAGGACAGGCTCCTAAATATTCAAAAGAAGATTTAAAGTTGATCGAGGATCTAAAAGGGAAGCTGAATGTTGATGGGTGGGCTCATTTGAAGGACAACAGGGTTGTTATGCCCTCTAATTTGGTGTGGCCTATGGTTTTGGGGGAACACAACAAAACCCACTGGGGAGCCGATGCCCTGTATAAACTATTAAATCGAGTCTTGGTAGCAAGAAATCTGTATACCACAATAAGGCAGGTAACCCAACAATGTGACACCTGTATGCGTCATAATCCCAATACAGGAAATAGGGTGACATTTGGTGTCATTGATAAAGGGAATTATTCGGGGCAACTGTGGCAAATTGAATTTTCAGAACTCCCTAGAAAAGGGAGGTATTGTTATTTACTGGTTCTGACTGACATGATTTCAGGAAGGCCTGAAACCTTTCCCTGTCGAACAAACAAAGCAAGAGAAGTGGTTAAAGTCTTGTTAAATGAAATAATACCATGCTTTGGGATTCTAGTAGCAATGTCTTCTGATAGAGTTTCACATTTTTGTGTGCAAGTGGTACAACAGATAAGTAAGATTCTAAAGATATTCTAAAGACAACTGCATACTCTTTATAGACCGCAGGCAAGTGGACAGGTAGAAAAAATGAAACATTTAATTAAACAACAAATAGCTAAAATCGGACAAGAATCTAATTTGTCATGACCTCAATCCCTCCCTTTAGCATTACTTAGAATTTGAGTTAAACCTAGAATAAAAGGGAATTTGAGTCCCTTTGAAATCTTATATGGAAGGCCGTATCCATTTCTATTTAGTGGAGAGGATCGAACACAGTTAGGATTAGAATATTTATATGCATATATAACTGAACTTCAGAAATAATTAAATAAAGTACATAAATTTGTTCTCAGGACCTGGGCTAGACGGTTGGATCAACCAATCCACCCTTTTAAGCTCAGGGATTATATATATAAAGACTTTTTCAGGACAACCCCTAGAGGAAAAACGGAAGGAAAGTGGACGGGACCATACCAGGTATTACTGACAACACACACCACCATTAAGATTAAGGAGCAAGCAGCTTGGATCCACGATTCAAGGGTGAAGAAGGCCCTGGCAAGGATATGGACCACCACTCCAATTGGACCAACAAAATTACCGTTTTCCAGATCCTAATGATTGCAGGGGTGTGGTTCTCAGATTCGGGGTGGGCAGTTTGGGTTGAGAACTTACACCTGTCCCTGATACAAACAATTTCTCAAGTAATTAATAAGACAAACTGTTGGGTATGCACCCATCTGCCACAGCGTGGGAATAAGGGTGTATCGTTAATCAGGATTCCCTTGCCTGCAAACTTACCTTGGACTAATTTGTGGGAAAACACATCTTGGGGTCGAAAATATGAAGAAGTTTTGGAACTAGAAGTGAGTAGCTTTGTGCCGTTGGAATCTTACTATGTATGTGTACAAAGGTGTAACCCACCCAGGGGTATGGGAAAACAGGATTGTATAAATACGGATACTACTTACGTGGGAAATCAGACATCTTGTAATTGAACAATTGATATTAGTACGACTAGCGGCTGGGCAAATTCAACCAGCTGGCCGGTTCCAGAAGGAAAAGGGTGGTATTGGCTATGCAACGATACAGCCTGCAAGGTCTTGCCCGAGAATTGGAAGGGAACTTGCACTCTTGGAGCAGTAGTCCCCAGTTTGACCATACATGATGTAGCGCCTCGAGGTTATTTGAGAAATCATATCCGGAGAATTAGACGAAAAATTAACAATCCATTGATAGAGAGACACACCGCTTTTCATAGTTTTGTTTGATGGTTTATCACATGGTTAGGAGTGAGTGAATTGGAAAAGGCGATAGTTAATATTTCTGCAATTATAGAGAAGTTAGAAAACAAAACTCTGGATGCTATAAAGGCTCAACAAGAAGAGATATCTAGTTTATCACAGGTGGTATTACAAAATCGGATGGCCCTAGACTTGTTACTGGCCGCTCAAGGGGGAGTCTGTACAGTAATAAACACAAGTTGTTGTGTGTATGTAGATCAGAGTGGAAGGATCTCTACCGACCTGGAAGAAATATGGAAGCAGACAAGGGTCCTACATGAGATCAGTAAAGATGATCTTTCATGGAGTTTTAGTGAAATATGGAATAAGTTAACCTCCTGGTTGCCCAGTTTCCAATGGTTGAAACAAGTGTTCATTGCTCTAATCACATTAGTAGTGTTAGGAATATTTGTGTGCATGTTGTTTAGATGCCTGCTTTGTTGTGTTACTGCAAATAATGAAAGTATCTGATGCAAAAGAATTTGCATGGGAAAAGAAAAGGGGGGATTGATTAAGGAGGTATTGGGGAGGCTTTGGGGAGGCAAGGACAATCCCCAGACATGGACTGTATATCTCGAAACAAGACACTGGAACTCATGATAAGGAAGCGGCAGACAGACAGAGAAACAAATGTAAGGACTATAAATCTCAAAATTGGACATTGGAATTAAAGATACAACAAACGGAAGAATTGGCAACAACCAGCTCTCGCAATTAAGAAACGTGCCAATTCAGCAGATTCCTGACCAAAGGTGAAAAGTACACTGTGAGGAAGACTCGGGGTCTTCCTCCCAAAGACCCCTGCCCACGTCCCAAAGACCCCTGCCCACAATTCTTGGGAGGCTCTGCGCAGGCATAAGGTGCCAAAAGGCTAATTAGCATGAGAAGCGAGGGAAGGGGGGGATAGGTAATGCATATGTATAGGCGCTTGTAGAATATTGATAGATTGATTGTAGAAATTCAAGACTGCTTTCCGCTTTGGGTATGCACGATAGGTGGAGAGATCCCCCGTGCATCTAGCGCTGCAATAAAGAATATACCACTTCAAGGAATTTCGGCTTCCATCTTTGAATCAATTATGCAGTTTTGCACTTGTAGGATTTCACTGCATTAGTAGGCTTTTTATAAACTCTACCAGTTTTGTCTGTATTGTTTCTGGTGATTAGTGTGACTCCTGGTTCCAGAAAGCAGTCCCTCTGAGTCTAATGGCTGTCTGGCTGTTAAGCTGTGTATGTGGGAATGGTTGTTTATTAATTTACACACACACACTCACAAAGAGTGAGTTTTTTTTTTCATCTGATGATGGTCAAGAAGTACGCTGTACCTTTGTTTACTCCATCGTATTTCCTCAAGCTGAGTACCTCCTTCCTGCCGTTTGTCTGCATAATTTTCATCACAGGCGTTGCCAGTTAGCTTCTAAATTTCCGTTTCCTCTCCGATCTGCTCCTTATGCATCATCTTGTGCTGGGTATCAGTTGTGCCCCACAGTGCGTGGTCAGTGAGCATAACCTGGCATCGATGCTGCTGTCATTCGTTTCCGATCATTAGGTAGGGAGGGTAGCTTCAGTCGTTGCCTTCTGCTATCCTGAACGAGAATTGTCCTGGCTCCAGGTGCCTGTACTGTTCAAGGAGGCAAACACCTGTCAAGAATTTGCTCTCTCAAACTTCAGATTACTCTTCTCTAAAGAGTCGTCATCTTGTTGAGAGGCTTTCAAGTGAACATACAGATGCTGAATAAATGTCCTTTCCTTGTCCTACAAGCCTTGAGTTACCAAAGGACTCCCCAGACCTGTGCCAACTAGATGCTTTGAGTGCCTAAATAAAAAGCAAAATTGACCACTGCAGGTTGTTTACCTCCTCGCCCCAGTTTGGAGGCAACAGTGGGGGGAGGGATAATAACACAATTCTGCCCAACTTCGTGGTAGGGGCAGTATCTTTAAACTCTGCTAAAACTATTTTAAACGCTTCCTGTGTTTTGTCTGCTGAAATTGACCCTGTATGCCCACAGAATTACCGAGAATTCTCAGTGTGCAAACTTGAAATGTTTTCTTATGAATTCAGAAAAAAAAAAAAAAAAACGTTTTTTTTTTTTTTTTTTTTTTTTTTAACAAATCTTAACGGTAGGAACTTAATGACTTTGCCTCCTTTTCACATCGAAGGCTAACCTTAATTTCAAGGCCAACAAGAAGACAGAGCAAACTGTCTCTAAATTCAAGATGTTGGTGAAGGATTGCTATCGCAATTGCAGCAGTCCTTTTTGATTTTTGTATCATTTGCTTTTTAGTTTAATTCTGTTCATTACAACTGTTCATCTAATTGTTGAAAGCTGTTTAAACTTTTAAAATGTTTATATCTTTTACTAATGTGGGGAATTCATGATTTATCTTTGTTTATAAATGTTAAACTGTGAACTTACTATGAGTGACTCTGCTTCATCAGTCTAACTTCTGAACAGTAGCCTTCTGACAACAAATTTGTTACCAGACTGATTTCTGCTATCTTTAATACAGGCATTCCTGTTTTCTTGATAATGTTTTTTGGTTTAAAGGGGTAACAGCTGTGGGCTGAATCCAGTTTGTATGAAATTAGCTGATAGGAACACACAGTTTATCTTAAACCGCACTTAGAAATTTTTCAGGCTTTTGTGAGCAACTTTAAAATTCATTCGGAACGTTTTGCTACTAAACAGTGACATTCATTTATGAAAGTAGTTTTCTTCAGGCTCAACTCTACTTTCTACCTAACAGACCAGAAGCAAAATTATGACGTTTTGCTAGGTTAAGCTGTACTCCCTGATGCTTTTGAGAGACTACTGTTATCAGTAGGTACGCGCAGGTTTAGGTCTGACAGTGCTTTGTCTGGGATTTTTTCTGCAATGTATTGTTGAGGATATCTTTTGGCTTTAATTTTCCATTGTTTTCACCTTGAATCTTATTATATTTACAGTTTCTATTCAGCTTTGGATGACATGGAAGTATTTTTACATGGTCTTGATCTAGAACACCTAACAGGATTATTGAAGGTAAGATTGTGATTTATCTGCTGTCTGGAAAGGAATTCTTGAAAACAGGTGCACCTTAAGCATCAGCAGAAGTTGTGTTGTTTCTAGAATATTAATTCAAATAAGTGTCTTAATTTCAAGTTACATTTGGAGTATAAAGGTCCGCTGCAGTGGATTAGTTTTGGTTATTAGTCAGTCATAACACATGATGTTTCTAAACTGGAGGACTCCTGTGTTTCGTTGGTAATGGTGTTGTGCAGTTGTTCTTGTATCTGAAAACTGAAGTAAAATGTAAGTGGGGAAAAAGATTAAATCAAGTCAGTATTTTCTGCTGAAATTATTTTTGATGACAGAAAACCCTTTGCCTTATACAGGAAAGAGATGTATATTTAAGGCAACTTCTGATCATGCAAAAAGAAGAGTTAATGCAGGTCAGTTCTGAAAATTTCCTCCTCTTTCTTAAATGGCTTTAGTATCTTTTCCTTATAAATGTCTAACTTTCTAAGAATTCTTTAAAGGTCTGTTTTCAAAATCTTGTACAGCAACTTGAATTTCTATATAGAGAGAGTTGTTTTCTAAAGTATGTAATCCCACAGACCAGCCTCAAATACTGTGAGTTGAATTCTTGGATATTCTTTGCCTGAGTATGAATTGGAGGCCCCCAGTATTCTTGCTGTAATGATGCAGGAGTTGGGGTGAGCAGGAAATAGTTCAGTTTGGAATTTTAGTTGTTAGCATTGTTAGTACGTAAGCATGTTTTCCCTGAACGGAAATCAGTGCTAGTATTATCAGCAGATAATCCTAAATAACCGCTTTAAATGTGGTCCACTTAGTGAGATGGTAGGATCTTTTGTATTGTGGCATCTCATATCCCACACAGACTTGTAAATCCTTAACCAAAAAAAAAAAGATTGGATTTCTTACAGTTTCCTACATCTGGGAAGTTGAGTATTTCACTGTTGTGTAGGAGAAACTGATAAGCAATTGTAAGGTTTCAGTTTGTAGTAGAAATAAGGTGATTGCCTTTTCCTTAGGCTTATTGGAATTCCTGCTCTGGGAAAAACTTCCTCCACCTAAAGGAGGATGCCATCATGAAATCCAATCCTAGCAGTCTCCTTAAAACGCTGGAACTAGTTCAGGCTGCACTCTGTGCCTGAGCCAGGGTACTGCAGAGGCCTTCTTAACCAAGCCGCCTGAGGCCTGCTTCACGTATTAGCCACACACATCCTCAGTGTCAACTTTTTTTCCCTACTCTGGTTTGTTGTTTTACCCTGGGACGGTACCAAAACGCGCATGGTCCCGTGGACGCATGTGTTCCAGCAGGCGGAATCGACAGTTCCCTGCAGATGTTGCTGTTCTTTCAGTGCCGGTGTCATAAAGATGTTTTGCATGGAGGTTTATCTTGTAAGTGGGTAGACTTGGTGTTGTCAGTGTTTTGACAGAGCTCAGAAATAGCTGTGTTCTCAGAGGGGGTACCTGTGGGGAGTTCTGTCGATCAAGAGGTTTCTCCGAGAGTTCATGTAGACATAAATATTACAAGGCATGTCAGCAGCTGCGCTTTTCTTGAAGCTTTGGGATTGTCTGCTGGGCAGCATCGCAGCGTGGGCTTCATCTGAATCTGTAAAGCCCCCCCCTTTACAGGAATTCCGCTCTTAAGACATTTTTGTGTTTTTTCTTCTCGTGACTTGTGAGCTGGTTTGCAATCTTGTGATCGCATTAAACTGCAAGCCTGAATATGTGTTCAAATCGATCGCCTGTTTTGATGTTGTGATCGTTGTTATTTGTTTTTGTCACGAGGACTTTGGAGGAGGGGGAGAGGGTTATGGACTTCAGTGAATAGCTGAGCCTTATCATTACTGAAGAGACGTAATGTTTTTCATATAAACCGATAACTTCTGTTTCAGTGTTGTAATGTGTTGGGGGCTTCCTATGACAAAGAACTTTTGGGGACACACCAAAATAAATACCTGGATCAGCTGTTCTCGCACAGGAAAACCGTATCTGTAGGAGCAGAACTTCATTGCCTCTTGCCTCAGCAACAGCAGGAAGCAATACCTGGAAAACAAGTCATGCTTTGTGCATGGACATAAATTAATTAGTCTTCAACTCAAGATTATTTTTTTTTTAATGACATACATGTAATGTTCCTGGCTTCTTACCACTTCATAAGTTACCCTAAATTCTTGATTCTAGTTTTCAAGCTCTAGTAACAGTTTCCCCCCACTCCACTGATAGAAAAAAATCTAATCTGTTTCCTCATACCTCTAGAGTTGAAAGGTTTTAGTGTGATGGCAGATCTTCCACTAACAGCCAGCTCTTTTAAAGAGTCTGGATCTTATTACTGCAAAGATTAATGATGACCTCTGATGGATGCCTCTGAACCATGCTGCTTTTTATCCAAAGAAGCGGAGAAAAAATCCTGTCACTAACACGAGACACTTTCCTCCATCAAACAATATCAGAAAGATATTTTCTCTGTAAATATCTTTATCTGTATTCTACAACAGAGCCTAAGCAATGACTCTTTCAAGCTGAAATCCTTACATTCCTCCAAGTTATAAACTGTTCCCTACTGAGACAAGTCTGTTCAACATACTGGGACACGGCTGTTTGGTTCTGTGCTTCTCATGACACTTAGATATTTGGGGAGGGGGGGCAGGCGGGCACCTTCTTTAAGTATTCATCTCAGAGGACAGTGGCACGAATAATTTTATTTCTTGATGCATTTTGGACTGAGAAGGCTCCGTTCTCACGTCTGTTAGTTTAGAATAAGAGAAACTGGCATGTTCTTCTGGATTTGAGAAAGCACAATAAAAATTTGACACGTCAAGATATATAAGCCAAGGGTTTAACTTCATCATTAGAGAGTTATCTGATCTGCATACTTCCATATCATAGTACCAGGACTCTCCTTACACCTTCCCCCACAAAAAAAGCATTTTCTATTTGGCAGAATATTTTGAAGTTGTTTTTGTTTTTTTTTTTTTTTTTTTTTTTTTTTAAAAAAAAGTGACCATTTGGACAATATGGCAAAGATGCAAGACTTAGTATAAAACCTCACGGGTGTTATCTGAGAAGTAAGCCATCTTTTTGTTGAGGTAATGTTATTCACCTCTTCTTTTATTTCTACCTAAAGATTGACAGAAAAGTCGTGTTGATGCTGGCATGTGGGTTTTCATGGGTTTTCTGGTTTGCTTTTACTTGAGTGAAGTGCTGTTAGCTGATGTGCCTAAGATTGCATAGTCTGTTCAACAGACACAAGCGAGTCCTGGTGCAACGCTTTTACGTTCTTAAATGTATGGTTACTTCAAAATAATATTTGGCATTAGGTGGACTGCAGAGTACAATTGAACTGACACCAGCTTAAAAGCTTGCTTATCCATAAAGAAGAAGAGGGGCTTTGTATACTTTCCTTTCATCATCACACGAATGGTCAGATTCTTGGTAAACCCTCCTGTTCAGCATAGATGGGCTGGAAAGTCTTAGTCTTGATAAAAAAATCATAGTCTTGATACACTGATCAGAAAGCAGTGTCCTGACTTGTTTGTTCCAGGAATGAGAAGGTTGCGTCAAAATCAATTCCAATTATCTTAATACTTCCTGCTTCAAGCCAGATATTTTTCATGCTCAAGAATAATTGCCACTCTGTCCTTGGAAGAGTTTATTTGATGTGTTAATCATAACTAAAAGTAAATCTGCTGCTCATAAATCAGGTTACTGCTGATAGATGTCACTTTGCTTTGTAAACATTAAGAAAACATTAGTTCGTACTAGATAGGGCTCCACAAGAAAAAGTTGAGAGCTAATAAATTTACAGCTCAGCATAAAAAGTTTATTTCTAGGAAATCCATTTTTTTCTATCTTAAGGCTGCTAGTGATGTTTACCAAAGAGACTTGAGTGCAATTTGTTCAGGACCGTGTGAAAACCTAGTGGAAATTGCTGAAAACTTTAGTTACTGTCTGTTGATCTATAACATCCGTTTGAAATGTCTAAAGAAAACTTGTGATCTCATAGTTCTGCGTGTTATCTGTCACTTCTGAACACCTGGCGGAGAACTTAAAGGACTGCTTTTATGGAGTCATGATGAACACTGACCATCAGAAACTCTAGGCTAGGGACAGCTCATGGTTCATGTGCAACATGAGTTTCAGACCTCAAGAACATGAGCGAGAACCCCCTAGGTCCCAGCTTTGGAGCCAGTGGCATCCCTGCAGTCTGAAACTGCGGAGTGGCCCATTCCTGCTGAGCCTTGGTACTCAGCTGGAGAATGAGAAATGAAGTCATAGGGACTGTATAAGCCTATGTTGAGCAGCACTTGGGCTTGTAATACCTGGTCTCAATTTGAGCTGAGAAAAGTATTCTGATTTTCTAAGTATGCTGTCTCTCAGATACATAAAAAGTCTGCTTTTGTAGAGTATTACATGGTAGCCGAGTCCTTAACAGGATCACGTCTTAGATGATTCTGAAATACGTAAGCGTAGCATCCTAACAACGTAGGAGTACTTAACAGCTAACAGTAGTTTCTTTTTTGTAATGAACAGATTTTTCACTGGGTTCTTGCTGTTTTGTTTTCCATCATTAAATAGTTTAAATTTTGTGTTGTTGTCCTTTCAAAGTTACAAACTTTCGAAGTTACAAACGTTGTAGTTGACTGCATTAACTTAAAGGTAACTTGTTTTGACTCAAATAGTACTGAGCTGTTTTATGTGTAATATATATGAAAACTAAATTATAAATACAAAATGATTCTTTAAATTTAGATGGGCGTTACAAATCCTGTAGATCAACAGAAACTCCTAGATGCTATTAAAGAGCTACAAGTGAAAGAAGTAAGAATTGGAGATCTCCCTGAAGTAGTGAAGATGGAATTCAGGTAATATATGTGTATCTCAGGAAAGTAAAGTGAAATACAAACTATTCAAGTAACTGCAGTGTTTTCTTCAGCACAGAGCTAAGATTTTCTCACCTTACCCCATGTATAAGCATTCATGAGAGTTAGTGGATTTTGAGAGATGGTGGTCTGCATTTTGTACAAGGAAAGTTAAAAGCCTAGATTACTGTTGTTAGGACTCTGTTTATGGGTTATATTGCCATCTTATGCCATTGCTTTGGTCACCTCTGAGCGATAAATTCTTTCTCTGTACCCCAGGTAGGGTAACGTGGCCTTGCTGTGCTGGGGTTTCACTAAGTGTGTTTGTATCACACGTGGCTTCTCTGACTCCAGCATTAACTCATTCTTTATTTTTTCTGATCAGCTTCAGTGAGCAGATTTTCATATGTCTTCAAGGAAGTGGCGTCTTGCCTTCTTCCCTTGCCCATGCTTCAAGTGCATTTTTGACCCTTGCAGACTCTAATTGATGTGGTCTCTGTAATTCTCCGTTGTATCTGTAAACAAGACAGACTCTTCGGTACTTAAATTTGAGTTTAAAATGCAATAAAAAGATGTACAGAGATAGAAAGAAAACTTCTCTGTAGGGCTTGTCGTGGTTTAACCCGGCCGGCAGCTAAACACCACGCAGCCGTTCGCTCACCCTCCCCCCTCCCTCTCTGGGACGGGGGAGAGAAATGGAAAGTGAAGCCCGTGAGTTGAGATAAAGACAGTTTAATAAGACAGGAAAATAATAATAACAAAATAATAATAAAATAATAACAATAATAATACAATGGTGATAATAGGAAAGTAATAATAGTATGTACAAACAAGTGATGCACAATGCAATTGCTCACCACTCGCTGACCGATGCCCAGCCTAACCCCGAGCAGTCCGGCCCCCTCCCCCCGGCTAGCCACCCCTATATATTGTTTAGCATGACGTCAGATGGTATGGAATACCCCTTTGGCTAGTTTGGGTCACCTGTCCTGGGTCTGTCCCCTCCCAGCTCTTACTGCACCCCCAGCCTGCCCGCTGGCAGGACAGAGCAAAAGGCTGAGATGTCCTTGGCTTAGTATAAGCACTGCTCTGCAACAATTAAAGCATCGGGGTGTTATCAGCACTCTTCTCATCCCAAGCCAAAACACAGCATTCCACCAGCTACTAGGAAGAAAATTAATTCTGTGCTAACTGAAACCAGGACAGGCTTTAGTACCAACTCTACAGTACCTGTTGTACTTCATTCTGGTATACACGTGTGCAGTCCCGTTAAAGCCAGGCCTGAGCTGGGAGAAGCATCCTCCTGCAGCCTTATTAAACTTCATCAGTCCCCTAAGCACTGGTAGAACAGTTTCCATATCTGCCACTGAAAGAAGATTGAAGGCTGTAGTAAGTGTAAAGGTGTCAAGGTTTCTTAAACCTCTTATCCTCTATTTTGCTGTGTAATAGTTTTGCTAAAGGAGACCTAGACTTGAATTTAGGTTCACCCTTCTGGAGATACCTTCTTGTCAGCTAGTGTACTACTAGTTAAGAGGGTAATTCTTGCCTAGTAGGTGCACTGCTCCTCTGTTAGCTGCTTCTTTCTTCTCCACAACACGGGAGCCTTTCCTATTAAGATAAAGGCTTTGCTGCTGAGCTGAGGAAGTAGGCCAGGCATCTGGGTGTCTCAGTGTCCAAGTTCAGCACTTTTATAAAAGGATTTTGGTTCTTCGTAAAAGGAGTATTAGCTGCAGTTTGAAAGGACTTTGTCCAGTTCAAGCTTCGTGCATTTTTTTATGTTAAAAATTAATGCTTTTTCAAATTGGCCTGTAGTGAGCAGTGTTTGGTATATGCAGTCAAGCAGTACAGTTTAAAAAAAGTGAGCATAATAAGTGGAGAAAAAAAAAAAAAGTTACCAATAATTGCATGCAAAGCCATATAAGGGGGGGGAATTATGATATCTATAACATGAGGTACAGTCTCATACACCAGTAACATGGTCATCAAAAAGACTTTTATTTGTACAGTATGCATTTAGAACATACATTGTTCTCAAAAACAGAAAATAATTGTTCGATTAAAGACAAAAAATATGGCAGCACTTGAGTTAAGGCAAGCGCTGCGTGGTTTTATAGAAAATGTCTTGACACGTATTCTAGGCATCTGACCTTGAGACTAAAATCATAGGCTATGTTTACCTGCTGTTACATAAAGATTTTACTTGCCATTTGTTCAAAGTCATTCTGTGAGAAGGAAGATCAGTCATTAAGTCATAGCAAAACTAACATAGTAGAAAATGTTGAACTGATTGATTATAAACTCACAGAGTGTCTAGCACTGTTTAGCCACTGGTGTTTTGACAGCCATGAATTCTTTTTAAAAGCGATTATATTTTGAAAACGTTACTTCCATTTAGAAGTATTTGGAAATGGAAATAACATGTCACTGCGACAGATAGGAATTCCATGAAAATGTTTTTTTAAGATCCATATTGGTATAATAAAGAAGTTTTGCAAATATTTTTCCCTCTTTTCCATGTCCATGAAATACTTAATGTAGGAATTCTGGAGGGATTCTCAAGAAAGATAACTTATTTTGTGACAGAAGGTGCTGCAACTGATCCTAGCTAGCTAAAAAGATACCTTTCTAGGCGGAAAGAAGCAAATACGAAATGAAAACTAATGGAAATAATTCCAGAACAGGTATAAAGCAGTATAATCCTGGTTGGGGATAACACCGAGTGAGAGCTGTGTTCTGCTTTTATTGTCACACTTTTCCTTCTCCCTTCCTGACAGATCATCTTGGTGGAACAAATCCTAGGTGCAGAATGGTTCCCAAAGAGTTGAGTCTGCAGACTCGCCTGTCCTCCCGTGTAGACGCAGCAGTAGATCAGGCCCCAGGCTCCCAGCTCTTTTTAGGAAGCAGTGTTCTGCCAGTAGGCAGCTTAATATTGCTTGTTTGGGAGGGGTGTTGTAGGGAAAACTTGAGAGCTGAATGCAAACGATCTGTGGGCTAAATGCAGCCTCTTCTTAGACACTCTCCCAGATGCAATGAAGTTTTGCGACAGGGAAATGCCAGCTTAATATTGTCTTTTGTTTTGGGCCTGATGTTACTCACCTAAATAGCTTACAGGTAGCTGAAACTGTTCTACTGGTGACAAAGGCACTTCTCAGAAGTTTGAGAAGTTTGGATGATCTTACCTATTCCCCCTCCCCTCCCCCCCCCCCATCCTCTTCTTTTGCCCAGTCAATGACAGCAACTTTCTGGCTTGCACCATGCCTTGGAACTGACACTTTGGGTTCCTTCTGACGCATAAAGTAAAATGAATCGAGTCACTCTCACATGGGAGATCTAAAATCTTGGCATTGAAATTAGCCTCTTAAATTTCTATATCCTTTCCTTCACTCTTCGGAGACTGATCAAACTGATTTTCAGTGATCTTCCTGTCTTTTGAGCACTAAGTATACTTTTTTCTTCAAAGCAGATAACGTAAGGTATTTTAGTCTTGAAGGAAAGTATTGTCAGATCCAGGTCCCAAGTCAGTAACAGATTCTTCATTTTTTCACTGTGCTGGAGACTAAATGACTCCATGAGAATACTACTATTCCCCCCCACACACACCCCCAGTCCTTTTCAAAAATGTCATCTCTGGGTAATGAATATTGATAATTCAGCATGAAGTTGACTAAACTCTCTGCTCCTGGTGTTGGAAGACTGATCTGTATGCCCACGTGAACAGGAAGGCAGTGTTCTGGGGTTATTAGGCATACTCCGGTACAGAATTTCTTAAGTTGATTAAAAACAGGATTGGTGAGAGTGAGGAAATAGAAGTGGAGGTCAACAGAATTGTTTCACAAAAACTTTCGGATGACGCTTTTTCAGTTTTGTGTGCAGCTGAATATTCCAGGTAACTTCAGGATTTGCTACCCTTTCGGGTCGGGGGAACAGACAATCAAAGTGTGTAACTTGCCAAGATGTTAAATGTAGTATTACGTGTTAAACAGGATAGATTTATTTTTTTTAATATAATGAAACTGCATGTCTGATTCATTTACTAGCCAATGCTGGAAATGCACAGATGATTTTAGCTTGCAAAAAGACATACACTTCTACAAGTAATAGAATATGGTTTTGTTTTGGTAGTGGAAACGAATGCCTCAAGTTCCTTCAGAAGTTGAATAAAGAGTGTAGCAAGCTGAATGTTCCTCTGCAGACCGTAAATAATCATTTCCTCAAAAATTCTCACAAGGTATTCACCTAAAGGGAAAAAATAATTGATTTAGAGTTTGGGGAATAACATTATTCTATGCCGTAAAATGAAAAATTTGAATACTAATCAAATGTCTTGATCATTGTTAGTTTTCTAAAGCTGTCCAATGTTTTTTCTCAAAAGTAAAATTATTTTAAAAATCTTATTTCAAAGAGTTAAGCTGCCCTATTAAAGAACGTAAAGGTGTTACTCAGTGTTTCCCCTGATAGGGAAATTCAGGTGACAGCAGCTTCCCACAAAGGCGGAAAGAGTAGTAGATCAATGTCATGCATAAATCATACAATGAAAACCTAACATTAAAGAAGCTACATTTTTGTTCTGATGCTGCCTTTTATACTACATCAACTAATTAGCATTAAGTTATAATTTGCAGTAATTCTGGCAAATAACTGACTCTCAACAGATAGCACTGCAGTGGGCGCCAACTGAAAGATACATTGAAGTCTGCAGAGACATGGTTTCCAGTGTTGAAAGGTTGGGAGAAGAAGTTGCCAGACTGAAGGACCTCGTGGAGAAGGTGAGCGTGAGGCCGTTCCATTGCACACAGAAACCTGGCTGCAGTATCTTGAACGTGACAGCCATCAGTGAAATGTTTTGTACCTTGGTCTATCTCAGCCTCTTCAGTTTGATCACTGCATCCACCACTCGTACGCTTCTTTCCACCTCTCCATAACAGAACGTGACATAATCTAGGATGTTACAGAACAGTGTGCGGAGTCTCCAAATGAAGGAGTGGTCAGTCTTATTCTTTCTGCCACAGTAAGGAACTGAGTGGGAAGCACTCCTGTGCATGTGGACAGCCACTGTGGCATAAACCACTCTGAGTACTTCTTAATTAAGGAATCTTTTGTTTGGAGTTATTGACTCCCAAGGAAGATAGTGCAGTTTTATGGATTGAATTGGAGGCATCCCAGATAACTTTGCAGAGTGACAAAAGAAGAGGGTGGGAGAGGTCAAGGCTAGATGTTAGCACCACATCAGTCCTTCTCAGACCAACACAATGATACGCTCTTGTCAAGTGGGGTCACATTAAGTAACAGGCCAGTAAAATGAATGGCTGCTCTGGTAGAGTAAATGGAGCATCAGTGTCAGAAAGGAATCTGTTACTGAATGAAACCATGTGGAACTCGGACCTTAAGTATAATGCTACTAATGCAATTTCCGGGAGTTCAAGTAAATTTAATGTAATATAACAGCTTTCTCCTAATAAATCACTTAGCACCAAATACATTTAAGAGGTCCTAACAAAGAACTTTTTAGCTCTTTATGTTCCTTTGTTTGCATATGCAGAAGTCAACTGCGTGTATAGATCTGCCTCCTGCGTGTGCAGGCCAGTTGCGAGGGGTCGGGAGGACCTGAGTTAGGTGCTACTTGCACTTGCTGTCATCTGAATTTGAGGTTTTATAGCTGTGAAGATGCAGCAGGGTGTCTCTACACCCACTGTTAAACAGGCATTAAACGTTAGCCGTCCGGTTATTTTGAAAAATGTAGTGATTCCTGTTCTACTAAAATACCGTAGTGTGTTATGAACGTGACTGAGGAAGACTAATAGGAAGCATTCTAATATTAAATTTTCAGCTTTCTAGAGCACTGAAACATTTTATTATGAAAAGTGTCAATGTAAATGAACCAGAGAAACCCTTTAGACACTAAGTTAGTACAAATTCCCTTAAAATCTGCACAGTAGTATTTCCTAAGCTTCGGCATCACAAGATTTTGGCTTTCAGTATGCGTGAAGTATATGGCATTCAATTTTTGAAAGTCTAGTAGTAAATGAGGTAGCCTGCCAAGTGTTACATACAAAGGGAGGGAAGCAGGAATTAACCAGTGTTTCACTTCATGACAAGGCTGCACTCAACTTCAGTGGGCATTAGAGCAGGCACTTGTATGGTACTTTCCACTCTCCCTTAGAGCTTTCAAAGACTCCTTGAAATTAATCAGATACGTGTTTAACTGTTGTTTTAATAAACAGTTTTTCTAGTTATTAAATAGCAGAAGTCCTGGTTAAAACATTTGATGATTGGAGTTTAAATGTTTTGGTGTTGATTTTTGTAGTGTCTACTAGTATGTTTTACTCCAGAAGAATTCAGTTTGTAAACAGTTTGTTTTCTAGTGTGTATTGCTTACAGAATCATTGCACATGAGATAAGATAAAGGCTTGCACACAGTGATTTCTGTTGAAGTAGGGCACGGACACACAAATAGTATCTCAGTCCTGAGAATCTAGGCTTATGCTTTATCACAGACTTCAGAAGCTTTCACATTAACTCTTTTTCCTTGTTGTACCTTTTTCACACTAACTTTTTTTCTTTGTTGTACTTTCAACATGAACTGAACATCTGCTTCAGCATGAACAGAAGAATGACCCCAGTCAAGCGGTATTCCCAGAAAAAGCACCCACCTTGGAAAAAAGATTAGTAAAAATGGGAGCAATAACAGTGCTTGCGTTTTTTTTTTTCTTCTTTATAACTAAGTTAATGGCAAAGAAAGAGTGACTTTTTTTAGTGCTTTGAATACTTTTTGGAAAATTTGGTCGCATTATGCTTCTATTCGGCATATGTAACTGAGCTGAATTCATATGAAAATTACTGGTTTCTCATCATATCAGTAATATTTGCATCCAGTACACACTTCAGTCTAGAATCAAAAATAAAATCTCCTTATGTAAAAGCGTATTAAGATTTTGTTTCTAGTATAGACAGTTTGTACAGAATCTCCTCGAAGTTGCTTTTTTGCCACAAGGTTGTAACTATTACTTACTGATTACTAGTTTTGTTTTCACTTGCTGTTCAGTTGCTGTCATAGCTGCTTCCTGTTGTTCACAAACGTAAACATAAGCAAATAATACTGTATTGTTTATGTTGCATGCTCGTATTTAAAATGATCACGATGGTGTGTTTTGCCTTTTTAATATTAAGTATCATGATTTCTATGTTGAGAAAGATCTTTTGCAGTACAGATTCATATGAAAAACTTTCTGCTAAGGTGTACCTGTTTTGTTGTTTTGTTTTGTAACAGCCACAGGACAGCAAATACCTTTTTACATACTGTCTGGAAAGTATTTTCCAGCTGAACCGTGCTAATCAATTTATGCCTGAGATCTGTTTCCTCAGGCATAATTACTTCTATTAACAGTTTCATCCCAAAAAGGATTATAAAGATGCTAAAAGGATTGTAGGAATCCTTAGCTACAAGAATGCAGGCAACTTAGAAGGAGTATCAGCATGTTTCTTCTTGATCTGATGAGCTTTCACTACAGCAGCTTTGTGGTGAGTGATTCTCTCTTAAGGTTTTCTCCATTTAAAGAGTTGTTTGTAGTTCTGCAGCAAAATATTAGTATCTGTTTTTCGTCTGATTACCATGCTAGCTATGTTGCAAAAAAAGGAATTGGTGTAAGTCATCCAAATCACAGTTACATCTTTGTGGACTTCAATAAAGACATGTAAAAGTGCTGAAGGTTTGTAAAGAGACATTCTTCTGCTAAATCAGCTGGAGAACCAGTAGTCGCAATGGGGTGTCGTACTTCAGCACTCTTTTTGGAGGTGTGTGCAGTCTTAATCTTGGATGCTCCCTCCAGAGACTAGAAATGAGAAGATAAAAAAAAGACTGATTGCTACTCTGGGCTGTTACTGTTGCTGTCAGTTGTTTTCTGCTTTTTGTTTTAGAAAATTACCTCGAGTGTTAGTATGTTTGCTTGTTATTGCAGTTGTCTTACCTCCTTTCCTCCCAGCTTTCTCATTCAGTGCAAGGAACATCCTACAGAGTGATGAAGCTAGAAGCAAATATAACTTTTTTTTCCATTTTGTTCCCAACTTTGGATCAGAGAGGGTAAGTCATAATCCCCACCACCACCATCTACCAGCAGAAGTGTAGAAGTGCATAATCATATCAGCATCCTGACTTGAAGCAGCAAAGAAAAGGAAATACTTTAAAAATAGTTCTGTTTCTTTGTATGACCGTGTAATTAGTTCAGAACTAACAAAACACATCACAAAAGGAAAAATCCATGAAAATGGAAAATACAAAAATCTATGAAGTGCAGTTTTAACTGTCACACACAATGTTGTACGAATAGCACTCCTCTGATTACCGCTAAATGCAGTTCAAAAATACTCAGATGCAGTTGTCCAGTGATGAGGTAGCTGGCAAATATTAGTAGAAGCTTGATGCATAACAACATCTTTTTGTTGTGTTTTTTTTTTTTTTTTTTTTCCATTTGGGGGGGGGCTGTTGTTGTTCGTACCTATTGTAAAATACCAACGAGGGGAAATAAAAGTATGATACTTGCTGATAAATGGCTTCTAGTTTGAGAAGTAGAATAAAATATCCTTGGCAGAAATGAGTCAAAGGTTTGAATATTGTACTAAACTAATTTTGTATAGGTAAAGTCGTCAGAAAGGTGATACGTTAAATTCCAAATGTCTTTATTTTACTACTACACTTCCATTTTACTATTTCATTTACTACATTTTACTTCATGTATTGAATTTCTTTACTACTTCATTTACTATATTTTACTATGTATTTCATTTTGCTACTACAATTACTACTATTCCACTACTATTAGTACACTGGGCAAGCTTTTTTTTGTTTCTGTAGACCATGTTATGGATCTAATAAGAGAAACTGAATAAGCAGAGGACTGCTTTTTCCTAGTAATTTGTACAATAAAAGCAAAATGCATTTCTATTTTAAATAATAGTGTCTATTTCATTGTATAGTTGCTTAAATCGACCGCCTCCGTAATGAAGCGGGTAGTGCTTTTCTACAATAAGCTGCTACTTAGGCTGGCCTCCAAAATGCATTTGGGAGAAGCCCATCCTATTATTGTCTTATGAATCACTTATTTCAAGTGTTTATAAAACCACAATTGCAAGCACTTGATTGTGGGCAGCATACAGGCTAAATACAGATTTTCTGCCATCAGCATCCTTAGTGTGTTGGAGTGTTCATAAAGGCATAAACCACATGTGAGAAACAAGCATCTTAAACCTGATGATGGACTCTAAACGTCTCATTTTATTGGTCAGTCATTAATTGTGCTAAGTAGGATATGATAAAAGCCAAATAAACAAAGGCTATTTTAACCTACCACATCATTTAAAGAAAAAAAATAAAAAAATCTTTAGATTCAAAATTCAGGCTTAAACAGTGAACTTCAAGGTCCTGTGTTCACTTTCACGTTGTTTCAGCGCCTTTTTCAAATTCCTTGCTTGAGAAGGTAT
Organism: Anas acuta; assembly: GCF_963932015.1. Taxonomy (NCBI): domain Eukaryota; kingdom Metazoa; phylum Chordata; class Aves; order Anseriformes; family Anatidae; genus Anas; species Anas acuta. The sequence continues at coordinate 542,917 of NW_027076075.1, read as the reverse complement.
CACAATATGGTTGTGATAGGGCAGGAAGCCAAGAGATTACTGCAAGATCTGGCCCCTGAGCCACGCAGTCAAAAATTCAAACCCCCCAGCAGCACCTGGTGCGGGAGCCTTCAGATGAAAATCACCCTGCTGAGAGGCCTTCTTCTGTAAGTCACCACATTAAAGTCATTATCCTGGCGTAGTAGTAATGCGACGATTAGCACATCTATGAGGGGATGGGAGGAAAATGCTAAAGAGCTGCGCATACATTAAGCAGGTAAGCCTCACAAGCCTGTGAGGTATTATTTTTCCTTTTACAGTAGTGCAGATCGGGGCGCAGGGGGTTGAGTGGCTTGGACCTGGGGCCAAATCCGACAGAGTTGCTTAAAGATGCAGCTAGGTTCCTACTTAGCCTTGCAATATCATGGGATACCTAACTTCTCTTGGTACTGATGAATATTCAGGCAGTGGCCTTTTCTGCATCTTTAGACTGCTGTGTCCAATGTAGGGCCTTGGATGATCCTGTAGAGATCTGAAGGAACCTGAAGGATTTCAGTTCTCACTTGTCCAGGATAAAATACAGGTTGAGAATGAGAGATTTGGTGTTCCATCTGTCTTCCCGGGATTTGGGTTTTGCCCCACTTTTTAAGTTTACTTGTGGAATACCTGTAGTAAGGCATTGCCTTTGTTTTCCTGTTTGGTTCCATCTGCAAATAGCAGACACTAATTTTGGCCGTGTGCTTTCTTAAACTGGGAAATGGTGGGCCTTTTTTTATTATCACATTCTCTGTTGACTTAGAGAAATGCTGTGTTCATGGCTTTTTGTTGTTTTTTTTTTTTTTTTTTTTTTTTTTTCCCCCTCTTCTAACCTTGCCCAACCCCCTTCTTGGGGACCTTAAACTTGAGCTATGCAGTTTGTTTCTCCTCTTCCTTTCCTGGAGCCTCTTCCAACAAGCTGTAACTTTTACTAATAGTTGCAGGTAGGTGTCTACTTAAGCTGGCTTTCTCCAGACTCAGTTCTGGTAATTGTGCAAAAGTTACAGGTGCTCTTACCCAAATAAAGCTGTGCTGCTGGTAAAGTACTACAAATGCTGCTTTGGACCTTACGCGATGGACAATTTTGAGTCTTCAGCCTTGCTAGACAAGTCTCTTGGGAATAAATCCATCTTACGCTGTGTCATGAAAGGGGGACTGAGTGATCCACATCTCATCTGTGCTCACCGTCTGTTCCCTTGTAGCCTGTTCAGGTATTTGTAAGGGAGGTAATGTCTACACAGCCAAAAGCCTTGGAGGTCAAGTAGGTTTCATAGCTGCAGGTTTCTGCTTTTAAAGACAGTTGCTGCCATTTCTGTGTTCTGGAGGCACAGGGGGAAAGGTGTATTTGGAAAACAGTATTTCCTATTCTAGGGATAGGAATTCCCATCTACCAGAGCACTGGATTTTACAGACCAGAAACGACAAGCAGTGAGGTATGAAATCAGGTATCAGTGGCATTAAGTGAATGGTGTGTATCCTGAATAGCTTTAATGACTTAAACTATTTCTTATCCTGATGCAGACAGTGCAGTTTCATGTCATACGGAGCCCAAGTCCCCATAAGTGAGACTCAAAGGGCTCTCTGAAGGATTTTGAGTTCCTCTAAACCGTGATACTGACTGCGATACATATAGGAAGATGCCTTCCGTTTAAGGGTTTGGTTTTTGTTTTGGACTAAATATTCTTCCCAGATGAACCTTCCTCTTCACCTGACTGCAGGAACACAGGGTTGACTACGTTATTCTCCCTGTATTGAAAAGCCTCAGCTCAACTTCATGAGGTGTGTGTGTGGAACGGGTTGGGCTCTCGGTGCTCCTAGCTAGTCTCTTGTCATCTGCATAGCGCATGGCACTGTCTCTTGACAAGAAATCGCATACACGTACTCACTGGAGGCAAACACGGCCCTGGGAGCGTGGTCTCTGGGGCTGCACGCGGAGCATCTTCTGGAGAGGAGGAGGAGGAGGACAGCGTTCATCACTGCTGTGGGTTGCTGCAAGTGAAGGTGCTGCTGTTAGTGGGGAAGGTTATCAGGGGGAAACCTGATGGGTCAGCTGCTTGCTGCACACCTGAGGAGGCTGGGGGGGAGCTGTGAGGGCTGTGGCCTCTGCTCAGAAAGGCCTCAGCTCCTGCTGGAGTTGGCTGTCCTCTCCCTGCGCTGTCTTCTCTCCCCTGTGAACTGATCCAAGCTCCATGTCCTGTACTCTTCTGAAACCGAAGCTGGCTTCTGCCTGAAAAGGGGATTATTTTTTTTTCTTTCACATCGACACTATCTTACCAAATAGCTTGAGTGCCCAGCTGTTAGTTTTGGGATCGCCTAGGGTCGGTGACCAGAACGGAGGTTCCTACTGGACAAGCAGTGCTGCTGTAGGACCAGCGATGTGCTCCTGGCTTTGTTCCCCTCTCCCGAAGTCTGCAGCCCAGAGCTTTTCTCCTGCGGGGCGTGGTTGCTTTGCCTCTGGTTTGGGTTTGGGTTGGTTTTCGGGGCGTTGTTTCCCAAGTTAGATCGAGAAGCAGGTGAACGGCACCGCCTCAGGCATCGCCACAACTCTTACTTGTTGCGTTTTCTTCCTCCAACGCTAGAGGCTGGCGGCTGGCTGCGCGGCTGTCACCTCAGCACCTCCCCAGCTCCAGTGCCTCCCCAGTGTCCCCCTGTCACCCAGCCTCCCCCCCAGTGTCCCCCCACCACCCTGGGACCCCCCCCGAATTACTCACAGTGGGTACTGGGGGGTCACCAAGGTGTTGGGCTCCACACGTCCTGCTGCTGTGGGGAGGAGGGAAGGGGGAGTCACATTGTGGACCCCCCCATCCCTTTTTAACCCAATTTCCCCTCTTTTCACCCCAATACCTGGCACGGGGGGAGGCCGGCCGGTGGCTCTCTGCAGCAGGAGGGCATCGGAGGGGGTCCCCGTGGTGGGGGGGTCCTTGAGGGGCACCCGCTGGGCTGCGGGGGGGGCGGGGGCCCCATTCTGCTGGGGAAAAATAAAAGGGGGGAATTAGAAGAGGGTTTGGGGCACCCCAAAAAGGAGGGTTTTTATTTGGGGGGGGGGGGGAAGGCGGGGGGTACCTTAAGCAGGCCGTACAAGCCGGGGTTCACGTTCTCCTTGTAGGCCATCCTGGGACAGGGGAGCAGAGGTACCCCAAAAGTCTTCCTGTGCCCACCCCCCCAACGTTTTTGCATCCCCTAAATCCCACTCAGGCAGCCCCAGAAGACCCCCCAGACCCCAAATTCTCCCTCTTTCGCTCCCCTTAGACACCAAAATCCCCTCGGTAGACCCCAAAACCACCTCCAGGACTCCCCCCACCCCCCCAGAATCCCCCGAACACCCCCCTTAGCCCCCCCGAACTCCCAAAACAGTCTCCAAGACCTCCCTATAGCCTCAAAAAAGCGCCTTAGACCCCGAATTTCCCAAGAATGCCCCAAAACACCCCCCAGGAACCCCTCCCAACCCCCTCCAATACCTATAAAAAAAAAAAAATAAAACCAACGAACGACCCCCTGAAACGCCCCCACATCCCTTCCAGGACCCCAAAACAAGGCACAGCCCCCCGCCCCATTGTCTTGCCTTGCCACGCCATGTCAAGGCCTTTCCCCGCCCTTTCACGGTGCCCCCGCCTGCCCCGCAGCGCGTGCCATCAGAGAGGGCCCACGGGGTGTTGCAAGCCCCGCGCCACGTGACTGTAATCACACGTCATCACGCTCCGCTCATCACGCACTGCCCGCCGGAGCGGGGCAGGTCAGGATGTACCGCACTGACGATACCCGAGTCCTTGGGAGTGGGGGCCCAGGCACTGCGCGACTCTCATTGAGGAAACGGCGACAACCCAACTTTATTTTTTTTTAACACCGATACCAACAAACCTGAGCTCCCGCAACGGGCGGGGCTGCTTAGAGTGGAGAAACGCGGTCGGGCGGGGGGTTAAAACGGCGAGAACCCCCCCTGCGCCGTTCTCCCAGTGTGCACCGCGCGGCTGTATTTGCATAAAGTCGCGGCGCTGTGGGGGTGGGCGGTGGCGAGCGGTGGGCGTGGCTCCAGTGGGAGGTGGGCGTGGCCGTGCGGCGGGGGGCGTGGTTCCAGGCGCCTTTATGGGGACCTGGCCGGAGGGTGGGGGGCGGGCACCACGGGGATCCCAGCTCCCCAAATCACCCCCCCCCCCCCAATTTTTTGCAACCCCCCCCGCCCCCCCTCTGCTCACAGCTTCTGCCCGCGGCCCAGCGCGGCCGGGAGCAGCAGCAGCTCGGTGATGGCAGGGGGGGCACTGGATGGAAAGGGGAGAAAATGGGGAAAAGGGGGGGTTATTTTTTTTTTTTGGGGGGGGGATCCCCAATCTTAGGCCCCCCCCTTCCGGCTTGTTTCACCCACCTGCAGAGCCCCAGGAGCAGCCAGAAGCCCCCCAGGTCCCAGCTGTCCATCAGGGCCAGGCCCAGGGTGATGGAGGCCGCTGCATGGGCCCCCACCGCTGGGGGGTGGTCAAGGAGAACAACTCGGATTTTGGGGACCCCCCCGGAGATTTTGGGGACCCCCCCGCCTCATTCCTCACCCCACTTTGGGATGTCCCCCCTAAGTTGGTTTGGGAGCCCATAGGCTGTGGGGTGCCCCCCATATTTAGGGGTCCCCCCCCAATTCTCCCCCCTCCAATGTTTTAGGGTCCCCCCCATTTTGGTATCCCCCCCCCCATTTTTCAAGCCCCCCCGTTTTTTATGCCCGCCCCATATTTTACCCCTCCCCAAATTTCACGTTTCCCCCTTATTGTCCCCACCATCTCCCTCATTATTTCCTTCCCCCCATTTCTTGAGACCCCCCCATTTTTTGGTTCCCCCCCCCAATTTTTTGCCCCCCCCGGGGTGCAGGATACAGAACAGCCCCTGCCCGCGGTGGAACATGGACACCCCCATAAAGAAACCCCCAAACTCGATGGCCAGCAGCACCGCAGCCAACCCCAGGGCGCACAGCAGCCTGGGGGGGGATGGAGGCCGTGTTGTTTTTTTTGGGGGTGGGTGGGAGAGTTTTGGTAAAGTACATGTTTTTTTTTGGGGGTGAGTACAGGGTTTTTGGGGTGGACACAGGGTTTATTCGGGGGGGGACACAGAGTTTTTGGGGGGGGGTTACCTGTTTTTTTTGGGGGGGGGGTAAATGAGGTTTTTGAGGGGAAATGCTTTCTTTTAGAGGGGTACAGGGGTTTGGGGGAGATATGTTTTTTGGGGGGGTTACAGAGGGGTTTTGGGAGGGGCATGGATTTCTTTGGGGATACATGGGGATTTGGGGGGGCACAGGGTTTGGGGAGAGCATGGAGGTTTTTGGAGACTGTCTTTTTTGGGGGGCATGGGTTTTTTTGGGGGTGTACATGGGGTTTTGGGGGGGGACACAGAAGGTTTTTGGGGGGTGTCAGAATCCCTTTAGGGGTACTGGGGTCCTCATGGGGAGGGGGGTCTTTGGGGGGGGTCAGGGACCACGTGAAGGTGTTGGAGTCTCCATGGAGGTGTTGGGATCCCCATGGGGGGGGGGCAGGGTTTTTTTGGGGGGGGGGGGTCAGGCCCCCATTTTGGGGGTCCCGCCCTGACTCACTCGGTGTCGACGCGCGTGTACTCCTCCACTGAGAACTCGAGGGGCAGCGAGGCGCGGACGTGGGTGTCCTGCGGGCGATTAATTAAAGCTGGATAAAAACCCATTAATTTTCATGGGGGGGGGGGGTACTTATTGGGGTGGGGGGGGAGCTGTTTTATTGGGGAGGGGGGGGGGGTTATCCCTTACCCTCGCCCCGGCAGCCATGCCCAGGGCCACCAGGTGGGCCGTCAGTATCAGGAACCGCGCCGGCACCAGGGCCCCCAGGGGAATCATCGGGGCCTGGGGGTGGGGGGCACGAGGTGAACATGGGCCCCCCCCAAACCTTAGGCCCCCCCCTCAACTTTTAGGACCCCCCCCAAATCCGTGGAACCCCTCCAAGCCCCAGGGATCCCCCCCAAACCCTTGGGACCCCCCCACATCCTTCCCCCAAGCCCTCCCCAACTCCCCCTCCTGATCTGGGGGGGGGGGGACACAGGGTGAAAATGGGACCCCCCCCCCTTCAAACTTGGGACCCTCCCCCCACATTTAGGACCACCTCCAACCTTGGGACCCCCCTCCAGGCCCTCGCCAAATCCCCACTCCCCAGCCTGGGTGGGCGCACAGGGTGTAAACGGGGACCCCCCCTCACCCTTGTGACCCCCCCCCCCAAAATTTAGGACCCCCCCCAAAATTTAGGACCCCCCCCCCCCGTTCCCAAACCCCCTCCCCCGTGCCTGAGGGGGTCCTCATCTTCATGCTGTGCCCCCCCAACCCCTGTGCCCCCCCCCTCCCCAAAATTTAGGCGCCACCAACCCCAAGACCCCCCCCCAAATCTCCGCCCCCCCCCCCCCCAGGGCCTGCCTCAGGCTCCACGCCCCGCGCTAGGCCGCGCGTTGCCACGGCAACGATGGCCCCGCCCCCTTGGGCGACGTCACCACGCCCCCTTTGCCTCTGACCACGCCCCCTCGTTCATGACCACGCCCCCTCACCGCCCCGGGGGTCACGTGGCCGGCTCAAGAAGGGAGGCCTGTCCGTGACGTCACCGACCATAGAGTCCCGAGGGCGGGCAGAGCGGCTCCTCCCCCTCCCGCCGCGGTGCATGCCGGGCCGGCGGCCGCCATGGGCTGGGAGGTCCGGGCCTGCACCGGGCCCGAGCTCGTCCGGATGCTCCGGGTACGGGGGGGGGGAAAGCGGGGACCCCCCCCAAAATTTGGGGACCCCTCCTAAATTTGGGGCCCCCCCTCAATGCCCCCCCACCCCCTTTGGGCCCTTTCTCTCCAGGAATGGGCGGCGCTGGAGCCTGGGCCGCAGCCCCCCCCTGAGGAGGGTGAGCGCCCCTGAGCCCCCCCCCCCCCCCAAATCATGGACCCCCCCCCCCAAAAAATGGGGACCCCCCCCAAGTGGCCAAAAAGAGGGGAGTCCCCCAGCAATGCCCCCCCCAGTAATCAGGGACTGCCCAAAATGGGCACCCCAATATTCAGCGCCCTCCCCAATGAGCCCCCCCCACCTCCCAAAATCCCCCCCAAACCCATGCCCCCCCCAATAATGCCCCCCCCAATAACGGCCCCCCCCAGCCCAGCTCCGGGACCTGCTGGGGGCTCAGCCCCCCCCGTCATCCTCACGGCCGAGGGACCCGGTGAGTGCCCCCCCCCCCCCCCGGTGACCTCTGACCCTTCCGTGACCCCCCCCTCGGGAAGGGGGGTCAAGATTTTTTTGGGGTGGGTCCCAGCTTCGTGCCCCCCCCCCAGGGGGGGTCCTGGGGGGCTTCGCCGTGGCCTCGTGGGGCTTCAGCACGTGGCGGGGCCGGGACCTGCGCCTGGGGGAGCTCTGGGTGCCCCCCGCGCTGCGAGGTGAGTGCCCCCCCTCCCCCCGGGACCCCCTCCTCCTGTGTGACCCCCCCACCGCGTAACCCCCCCGCATGAGACCCCCTTCCATGTGCCCCCCTCCTCAGTGTCTGGGACTCTCTCTGTGCCCCCCCACAAAGAGCCCCCCCAGGACCCCCCCACCCCATGGACCACCTCCTGAACCCCACCCCACCCCCAAACCCCACCCCGTCCTGGCGCCCCCCTCCCAAAAATATCCTCCCCCCCCCCCAGTTTCCCCCCCCAGGTACCCCCAAACCCCTCCCCTGCACCCCCCTCAAAAAAAAATCCCCACCTATCACCCCTAATCCCAAGACCCCCACCCCCCAAAAAAAACAGGACTCCCCCCGCTGACCCCGCCACCCCATAGACCCCCCCCAGGCCCCCTCCCACCCCCGCAAAAGCCCCCCCTCGTCCAAAAAAAATTTCCCCCCCCCCCCAAATTTCCCCCCCCCAGGACAAGGCGTGCCGGAGCTGTTGCTGCAGGGTGTGGCACAGGTAAGGTGGGGGGGGGCACAGGGAATTTTATTTTTTTGGGGGGGTGGGGGCACCCAAATTGCCCCCCCCCCATAAAATAACGCTCCCCTCCACAGGAGGCGCTGGCCGCGGGCTGCTCCCAGCTGCGGGTGGAGCTGCCGCCGGGTGGGGGGGCCTGGGATGCTCCCCCCGGGGAGGGCACGGACCTGGGGGCAGCTGAGGGCTGGGGGTGGGTCAGCTTCGGGGGGGGGGCGCTGCAGCGCCTGGCGGGGGGGGCACCCCCTTAATCACATCCCCCCCTTTAATTATAGCCTTCCCCCTTAATGACAGCCCCCCCTTACTTACAGCCCCCCCCCCCACTGATTAAGGGCCCCTTCTTAATTTCAGCCCCCTCCTGCTTTATTAGAGCCCCCCCCTTGATTGCGGCCCCCCCCCATACACTTTATTATAGACCCCCCCTTAATTATAGCCCCCCACTTAAGGCCCCCCCCTTTAATCACAGACCCCACAACGCCCCCCCCCCCCTCCATTAAGGGCCCCCTCCTTCATTACAGCCCCCCCCCCAATAAAGCTGAGCACTGTTTGTGGCTTTGTGTTTATTTTTGCCCCCCCCCCAAAAAAAATGGGGGTCCCAATGATCAGCCCTCCCACAAATGGGGATGCCCCCCCCCAATAACAACCTCCTGCCCCCAGTTGTTTTTTTGTTGGGGGGGGGGGGGGGGGGGGGGGTTGCACATGGGGAGGGGCAGGGAGGGATACATTGAGGGGGGGAGGGGATTCAGTTTTGGGGGGGAGAATTAGGAAGGGGGGGGGTCGGAATGGGGGGGAGAATTAGAGGGGAGGTCTGAGGGGAGGGGGTCCATTGGAGGGGACAGTTCTTTGGGGGGGGAGATTGAGGGGGGGGGCTCCTGTGGGGGTTCTCCCTGATATTTTTTTTGGGGGGGGGGGGAGCACTGGGGAGGAGGGGTTCCTGGGGGGAGGGGAGGGGGGGGTCTCCCCAATTTTTTTTTTTTTTGGGGGAGGAGTGGAGTCCCTGAGGTCCTGCAGGGTGTGTGTGTGCCCTCCCCCCAGCCACAGCCCCCCCACCCCCCCCAGCACCCGGTAGCGGTGGTTGAGGCGGCGCCGCCCGTGGAGGCCGTAGCGGGTGCTGAGAGCACCCTGGGGTGCCCCCACCCCGAACAGCACCCGCCGGGCACGGGCGTGCACCAAGGCCATGGCGCACAGCACGCAGGGCTCCCGCGTGAGGTACACGTCCCACCCCCGGCACAAATAGCCCCCCCCCTCCCCCAAAAAGTCCCCCCCCTCCTTATTATCCCCCCCCTCTAATTGCCCCCTGGCCACCGCCGCCAGCAGCTCCATGGTGGCGTGTGCCAATGGGTGCCCCCCCCGGCGCCGGTCGTGTGCCGCCGCCACCACCCTTGGGTGCCCCCCCCCTGCCCCGTTGTCCCCGGGTGCCACCACGGCCCCCCCTGCTGGGATTTGGCCCCCCCGAGCCCCTTCCCGCGCTGCCGCCACCGCCGCTGCCATGCCCAGGGTGGTCCCCCGCGGTGATGGTGACACCCACCTCCTGGTCACCCCCTTGGGTGCCCCCCCCCCCGCGGGACACCCACGGCCACAGCCCTGCTGCCGTCGCTGCCGCCACCTCCGGGCACCCCGGGGTGCTCGGGAGGGGACAAAGACGCGGAAGGGGGGGCCCAGCCCTCGTGGGGACACCCCCGGGCCCAGCAGGACGGATAATGGGGGGAGGGGAGGGGGAGGACACAGGGGGTCAGGGGGGAAGAGGAGGAGAGGGGAGGGGGAGGGATGGGAGGCACCCAAGGGTGCTGGGGCTGTGGTGGCACCCATGGGTGCTGGGTCCATGGGGACGTTGGTGGCCACAGTGGCACCCATGGGTGCAGGAGCCTTGGGAACATCAGTGGTTGTGGTGGTCCTGGTTGCACCCAAGGGTGTTGGGTCCTTGGGAACATCAGTGGCCATGGGGACATTGGTGGCACCCATGGGTGCAGGAGCCTTGGGGACAGTGGTGGCTGCAGATGTCCTGGTGGCACCCAAGGGTGCTGGGTCCATGGGGACCTCAGTGGCACCCAAAGGTGTCAGGTCCGTGGGGACATCGGTGTCCGTGGTGGCACCCATGGGTGCAGGAGCCTCAGGGAACATCAGTGGCCATGGGGACCTCGGTGGCACCCAAAGGTCCTGGGGTGCTTGGGGACATCGGTGGCTGTAAAGGTCCTGGTGGCACCCAAGGGTGTTGGGGCCCCGGGGACATCAGTGGTCCTGGTGGCACCCAAAGGTCCCGGGTCCTCGGGGATATGGGTGGTCACAGAGGTCCCGGTGACGTTGGTGGCACCCAAGGGTTCCCGCTCCGTGGGGCCGTCGCTGGCTGTGGTGGCAGTTTCGGGGTCGGGGGTGTCCCCGGCGGCCGCCCCGCTGCCAGCGGCGTCCTCGTCACCTGCAGCGTCCCCAGCCCTGAGTCCGGCTGGCCCCAGCGGCCCCAAGACACTCCCCCACCGTGTCCCCATGTCCCCCCCCCGACCCCAGTGCCCCCCCTCCGTGTCCCCAGTGACCCCAGAACTCCCCCCATTCCCCCCCAACGCCCCCCCCACTGCCCCCTCCATGTCCCCAACCCCCCCCATGTACCCAATGCCCACCCCATGCCCCCCCCCACCCCCCATGAGCCCCCCTCCACCCCCAGTGTCCCCAAGTCCCCCCCCATGTCCCCCCTCCCCCTGCAATGCCCCCAATACCCCCCCATGTCCCCAAAGACCCCCATGTCCCCCCTCCCCCCCAATGCTCCCCCACCCCCCTTGTCCCCTCCCCCCAGTGTCCCCAAGTCCCTCCCCAATGTCCCCCCTCCCCCCCCATGCCCCCAAAGCCCACCCCACCCCCTCCCCCCCCTTTTTTCCCCCTTCCCCACCCCCCCCTTTCCTCACCTGCCCCCCCCAGCCCCCTCAGCTCCTCCTCCAGGCCCAGCAGCACCGCGGCCCCCCCGGGTCCCCCCCGCACCCTTTTGAGGTGCCGCAGGTGGGGAGGGCCGGCAGCGCCCCAGCTCCCCCAGCAGCCGCTGCCCCTCCCCCCGCAGCACCAGGGGGGCCGCCACCCCCCCGAGCACCCGCAGGGGGTCCCCCCCCGCCCCCTCCCACGGCACCACCCAGGGTGACGAGGGGGGGATCGAGGGGGTGGGGGGGGGGGGAAGGGGGAGGTGGGGGGGGAGGGGAGGCGCGGGGGGGCTCCATGGGGTCGGTGGTCCTGGAGGGGGGGGGGGGGGAGAGAGAGGGGGGGTGATGGGAAGGTCCCGAAAGGGCCCCCCCCCCCCCCCATTATTACCCTCGAATTAGGACCCCTCCCATTATCCCTCCATATGGACCCCCCACAAAGACGACCCCCATTATTCCTCCTGTAGGGAGACCCCCCCCCCCATGGTGACCCCCCCCCCCATTATGCTCCCCCCCGGGACCCCCCCCAATTATTCCCCCATAAGGGCCCCCCCCAAAAGGACCCCTCCCCCATAGAACTCCCCCAGCCCCACCTGGGCGCCCCCCCATTTATGGGGCCCTCCCATAAAGACCCTCTTATAGGGTTCCCCCCCCCCCCTTACAGGGACAACCCATAGAGCCCCCCCCAGGCCCCCCCACCCAGCCCCACGTGGGCGCCCCCTCACCTCCCGCCGCCGCCACCGCCCGAGTGCCCGAGGCCCCGCCCCCCCCGCTCCCATTGGCCCGCTCCCGGCGAGCGCCGCCTCCCATTGGCTGCCGCGGCCACGCGGAAGCGAGCGAGAGAGGTGCGGCGCGAACGGCCGGAACCATAGAGGAGAGAGAGAGAGAGAGAGAGAGAGAGAGAGAGAGAGAGAGAGAGAGAGCGCCCCCCCACACACAGAGACGCGACACTTTTTGAGTTTAAATTCTGCTTTTTTTTTTTTTTTTTTTTTTTTTAGAAACACAGGGGAGAGGGACACAAAGCAGGAAATTGGGAAAAAAAAAAGTTATAACAAATTTTTAAAAAGGGTATTTCCCCGCTGCCCTCCCCCTCCCCCCCCCCCCCCATTTAGGCTCCACCTGTACTGGGAAACAAGGGTTTAAAGGACCCCCAAATTCCCCCTTTTCACCACAAAACTAGCCCCCAGTGACTGCGTTTTGGAGCAGAACCCTTGAATTTGAGGATACTGGAAGGACTGGAACGAACTACGGGAAACTGGGACAGCTCCAGAGCCGAGGAAGCCGCCCCCCCCCCCCACCAGTCCTCCCGGTTTACTGGTGGAAACCCAGCTCCCCCCCAGTAAACCTCCCCATGCTCCCAGCATACCAGTTTGAACCTGCCCTCCTCTCCCAGTATACCAGTTAGGACCCACTATCCTCCTAGTATACAAAGGAAAAGCTCCCTTCTTCCCAGTATACCAGTTAAGGGCCATCTGCTCTCCCAGTAACCCCCTCTGTGCGCCCCAAGTCATAAAGCCTTCTCCTCCCAGTATACCAGTTAAAAAGGGCCTTCCTCCCAGTATACCAGTTAAAATCCCCAGTCCTCCTAGTACCCCCCAAACCCTTCCCCCCCCAGGCCGGCACCCAGGGCCTGTGGAGCCCCCGGTGCCCAGCCTCAGGGCCACGGCCTCCAGACATGGTGGGGCCCTGGCAGTTCCCCAGTGCTCGCACCCCGGCCCTCCTTGGTGCAGCGCCGCCATGAGTCCTCGGGGCTGCCGACAGGGCCAGCGACAGGGCTGTGGTGGGACCCCGAACTAGGCCTCACATTAGGCCCAAAAGTAGGCCCTGAACTAGGCCTCAAACTAGGCCCGTAACCATGGTTACTAGGGCACCTGGAGCTGTCTCCATGACAACCCATACCATTGCCGGGGCAACAAGGGTGGTCACCCAGGCAACCTGTGCTGTTGCCATGGCAACTGGCACAGTCAGGCCTAGGAGTAGGCCCCGTGCTTGGCTG